>NC_057797.1:288311786-288312063 GCF_018294505.1 Triticum aestivum | reverse complement strand
ACAAAAGAGAAAAACTAAACTAACAAAAAAAAGAAAAGAAAGAAAGAGAAGCCCTCCCCCCCTGCTGGACCGCGGCCCAGCTGGCCATCGGGCCAACCAGGCCGGCCCAGGCTGCCCCCCCACACTCCCCCATAACCCCCTGGACGACCCAACCCTAGCCCACGTCCCCACTCACCCGCACCCCACTCGCTCTCTCCCCCTCCCCCCGATCTAGTTCTGGATCGGGATCGGGCCGACGACCCCGCCCCCAACGCCGGCGTCCCACCCTGTCGCCGCA
>NC_057797.1:288302578-288311348 GCF_018294505.1 Triticum aestivum | reverse complement strand
GTTAATTAATCCTGATTAGATTAACCTAATCACTAATTAAATTAACTAATCTGTAATTAAACTAAACAGAGAATGACAGGTGGGTCCTACTGGACCCACACGTCAGGTTGACCAGGTCAATGGTCAACGTTGACTGCTGACATCACCCTGATGTCATGCTGACGTCAACATTTACTATTCTGGATAATGTTGGATTAAATAATTAATTAAATTCCAGAAATTAATAAAATCTTTAGAAAATCATATCTTTTAATCCGTAACTCGGATTAAAATATTTTCAACATGAAAGTTGCTCAGAACGACGGGACGAATCCGGATACGCAGTCCATTCGTCCGCCGCACACCCCTAACCTATCGAACCCGCAACTTTCTCCCTCCGGCTCCTCTGCCCGAAAACACGAAACACCGGGGATATTTTCCCGGATGTTTCCCCCCTTAACCGGCATCACCTCATACCACGTTAGGGCCCGCCTAGCATCGTTACTTGTCTTGTCATGCATCGATATGCATCTGTTTACATGGTATTCATTGTTTCTTCCCCCCCTTTTCTCTCCGGTAGACTACGAGACCGACGCTGCTGCTGCCCAGTTCGACTACGGAGTTGACGACCCCTCTCTCTTGCCAGAGCAACCAGGCAAGCCCCCCCTTGATCACCAGATATCGCCTATTCCCCTCTATACTACTTGCATTAGAGTAGTGCCGCATGTTACTGCTTTCCGTTAATCCTATTCTGATGCATAGCCTGTCATTGTTGCTACAGTCATTGATACCTTACCCGCAATCCTAAATGCTTAGTATAGGATGCTAGTTTATCATCATTGGCCCTAAATTCTTGTCAGTCTGCCTTGCTATACTATTGGGTCGTGATCACTCGGGAGTTGATCACGGGTATATATTATACATCCTTACATACTATACAGATGGTGACTAAAGTCGGGTCGGCTCGATGAGTACCCGCGAGTGATTCACGGATTGGGGGCTGAAAGGACCTTTGTCCCGACGGCCCTCTGTGTGGATCTTTGTGGCGGAGCGACAGGGCAGGTTGAGACCGCCTAGGAGAGAGGCGGGCCTGGCCCTGTTTGGCGTTCACGGATACTTAACACGCTTAACGAGATCTTGGTATTTGATCTGAGTTGGCTACGAGCCTATACGCACTAACCATCTACGCGGGAGTAGTTATGGGTATCCCAACGTCGTGGTATCAGCCGAAGCACTTCGTGACGCCAGCGACTGAGTGGCGCGCGCCGGATTGGAACGTAAGCCTGCTCTTGTATTAAGGGGCCTAGTTCTGCTTTCGGCCGCGTACGCAACGTGCAGGTGTGCTATGGGCGATGGGCCCAGACCCCTGTGCGCTTAGGTTTAGACCGGCGTGCTGGCCTCTCTGTTGAGCCTAGGTGGGGCTGCGACGTGTTGATCTTTCGCGGCCGGGCATGACCCGGGAAAGTGTGTCCGGCCAAATGGGATCAAGCGTGTTGGGTAAGTTGGTGCACCCCTGCAGGGAAGTTAATCTATTCGAATAGCCGTGATCTTCGGTAACAGGATGACTTGGAGTTGTACCTCGACCTTATGACAACTAGAACCGGATACTTAATAAAACACACCCTTCCAAGTGCCAGATACAACCCGGTGATCGCTTTCTAACAGGGCGACGAGGAGAGGATCGCCGGGTAGGATTATGCTATGCGATGCTACTGGAGATGTTACTTGGAGATGCTACTTGGAGATGCTACTTGGAGATGCTACTTGGAGGACTTCAATCTACTCTCTTCTACATGCTGCAAGACGGAGGCTGCTAGAAGCGTAGTCTTTGACAGGATTAGCTATCCCCTTTTTATTCTGGCATTCTGCAGTTCAGTCCATCGATATGGCCCTTTACACATATACCCATGCATATGTAGTGTAGCTCCTTGCTTGTGAGTACTTTGGATGAGTACTCATGGTTGCTTTTCTCCCTCTTTTCCCCTTTCCCTTCTATCTGGTTGTCGCAACCAGATGCTGGAGTCCAGGAGCCAGACGCCACCGTCGGCGATGATTCCTACTACACTGGAGGTGCCTACTACTACGTGCAGGCCGCTGACGACGACCAGAAGTAGTTAGGAGGATCCCAGGCAGGAGGCCTACGCCTCTTTCGATCTGTATCCCAGTTTGTGCTAGCCTTCTTAAGGCAAACTTGTTTAACTTATGTCTGTACTCAGATGTTGTTGCTTCCGCTGACTCGTCTATGATCGAGCACTTGTATTCGAGCCCTCGAGGCCCCTGGCTTGTATTATGATGCTTGTATGACTTATTTATGTTTTAGAGTTGTGTTGTGATATCTTCCCGTGAGTCCCTGATCTTGGTCGTACACATTTGCGTGCATTATTAGTGTATGATTGAATCAGGGGCGTCACAAGTTGGTATCAGAGCCGACTGCCTGTAGGAATCCCCCTTCCACACTCCTTGGCCGAAGTCGAGTCTAGACATTGCAAGAACTTTTACTAACATGGCTATGTGCCATATGGGCCCACGTCGCCATTGGGTGGTATTAGGATCTTTTATTTCTCGACCTTTACTCTGGGGCTCTGAACTCTCTCCTACTCGGGTTAAACAAATTTACTAACTCTGACATTAGGATCCCGTTACCACGTTCACCCCAAAGTTGGATAAGCCATAGTTATTCTGTAGGATAGCATTTCAAATAGTGCCCATATTGTCATTTGACTCCATTGAAACATCTTTGTTTTCAGATGGAACCCACGAGGCAGGTCGTGCGCCACACTGCGGCCATTGGTGCCCCAGGATCTGAGATGATGACCTATCTGGGTTATCGCTGGCACCCTGAGTACACCGTCTACGAGGAGTACCAGGACTTTAACCAGGAGCATTACCGTGCCATCGTCCACCTCTACTCTCGGGAGTATGAGTCCACTACCGTGCTGCACACCGCTCATGGTGTTGGAGTGACCATCGAGATGGCAGTCCACGATGCTGCTCATGCTGCTCTAACACGTCTTCGTGGAGAGTATCAGGCTTTGGACACTTCCCCTTTCAGACACATTCCTATCGCATCTGACGTTGGTGCGGAGGGATACTACACTGCCGCCTACTCCACCATCACCTGAGAGCCCTTCCACCATCAGCGCCTGGTTCTGCATGCTGATGGGCTGGACCAAGCTAATAGAGCTCTTCGCCACGAGTTGTACACCACTCGTCAGCACCTTTACAGGGCTCTGACGCTGCTGCACCCCTTTGTTCGGTCTGGACAGCTGCCGCGTTCTGCGATCTACCCAGCCAGGACCGTGATGCCCCATGGTGTCGGATGGCCAGAGGTGGGAGGCTACTCTCCCGCACTTGGTCCTCTTCTGCCACCTGAGCGTCGGGTTCTACACCAGAGTATCCGCGGGCCCCAGGCCACTGACGTGGAGGACTATCCGTTGCCTCACTACCAGCTGTCAGGCTACAGCTACCTTCACAGTACCTCCTGGGACTGATGTAGTCTTGCTCATTAGTATTAGATGCATTCGTGAGCCTGCGTGCCGCCTATGATGACTTAGTCTATGTACTGAACTCTATGCACTGAACTCTGTGTACTGAACTCTATGTCCGACCCCTTTTGTAAGTTATGCCGACTAGCTATGTGGTATCTGTCGTGCTCTTTTCATTATGCATGTTTCATCATGAATGATTCTTGTCTATGCAAATTTCTCAATACTGAACTACCCCTGTTATATATTAGCAGGATGGTTAGACCAGCTGGTCATGGTCGTGGCGGCAACGCCCCACCACCGCCTGAGTACATGGCTGGTATGGTCCAACAACTCGAGATGAATCGCTAGTTCATGGAGAATGTGATGGCTCAGTTCCCTCGTCCCAATATGAACGAGCAACCAGCCCAAGTGACTCTGCAGGATTTCATGCGCCTCAACCCAACCATGTATCGCAGCTCAACTCAGCCACTGGATGCTGATGACTGGCTCCGTGACATCACCTATGAGATGGAGTCTGCTGAAGTAGCCCCTGCCCGCTATGTCACCTTTGCTTCCTTCTTTCTGAAGGGACCCGCAGCTCAATGGTGGGATAGCCACAGGCGTACTCTGCCAGTTGGGACAATCATCACCTGGCCAGACTTTCAAGCTGCCTTCCGTGCCCGCTTCATTCCTCAGGGGATCATGGACAGGAAGAAGCGAGAGTTCCGCAACCTCACCCAGGGCAACAAAACTGTGGAAGCTTATCAGCGGGAGTTTCTGGACTTATCCCGCTATGCTGAAGAAGACATTGCAACTGATGCTCGCAGACAGGAGAAGTTCCGTGACGGCCTTCAAGCTGACATCAAGCTCGCACTTCTAGTACATGACTTTGCCGATTTCGCCACCTTGGTGAATAAGGCCATCAATGTCGAGACTGGTCTACAGGAACACCAGAGCTCTCATAGGCGCAACCGTGACACGGGCTCATCTTCGGGCCCGCCCTCGCAGAAGCGTAAGATATGGATCCCGAACAACATGTACCGTCCAAATGCACCTGCCCCAAGGCAGTCTTATGCTGCACCTCGTCTGCCTACTGCTCCAACTAGGCAGCCAAGGCTTCCAGCTCCACCACCCCAAGCTCCTGTTCCCACTCCCAATAATAGGCCTGTGCTACAAGTGTGGTCAACCAGGTCACCGTGCTAGGGATTGCATTTAGAATCAGAATCAACTAGCCCTTCCAGCTACTGGCCGTGGAAACAACCAGGCCCGCAACAACAATGCCAAGTCTTATGGCCGTGTTCATGCCAACCACATTGATTTGAATGAAGCTCAAGACCAGCCTGCTACTGTGATGGGTACACTCCTCGTAAATTCAGTACCATCATCCGTTTTATTTGATACAGGTGCATCGCATTCATTCATGTCAGAAGATTTTGCATACAAGCACGATGTTAAATGTGAGCAGATGAACACTTCGGTAGTGGTAAAAACCCCCGCGGGACAATGTCAGACCTCCATGGTTGGCATTGACGTCCCTATGGAAATCGAAGGGTTGGAATTTCGTGCCTCACCCATTATCCTGAAGTCGTCTAACATTGACCTCATTCTGGGAATGGATTGGTTAAAGGCGCATACTGCTTCTATCGTTTGCGCCACTAAGACCATCCATCTGCTACACCCTTCTGATGAAATAATTAGCTACGATGCTCATCTGGTTCGGAATGCCGAGGCCAGGCTTTATGCCTTAAACGCATTGAACGCTGCACCACTCGAGGGCATTGAAAACATTCCCGTCGTGCGTGAATTCCTAGACGTCTTTCCTGAAGAACTCCCAGGGATTCCCCCTGCTAGAGCTGTCGAATTCGTCATCGACTTGAAACCAGGCACCACTCCTATAGCCAAGCGACCCTACAAGATGCCGCCGCATGAACTCCTTGAGCTTAAGGAGGAAATCGATAAGTCTCTTCGTAGTGGTTTCATTCGCCCAAGTTGCTCTCCTTGGGGAGCACCTTCTCTCTTTGTCAAGAAGAAGGATGGGACAAACCGATTGGTCCAAGACTACCGTCCTATAAACCAAGCTACAATTCAAAATAAGTATCCTCTGCCTCAGATCAATGATCTGTATGATCAACTGGCTGGTTCATCAGTGTTCTCTAAACTCGACTTGAGGTTGGGTTACCACCAGATCCGTGTTCGTGAGGAGGATATCCCCAAGACCGCATTCGTGACTCGATATGGATCTTACGAGTACACCGTCATGTCTTTCGGCTTAACTAATGCTCCAGCCACCTTCTCTCGCCTGATGAACTATATATTCATGGATTACCTCGACAAGTTCGTCGTGGTTTATCTGGATGATATTCTGGTATTTTCCAAGAACGAAGAGGAACATGCTGAACATCTTCGCCTCGTGCTGGAAAAGCTACGAGAGCATCAACTTTATGCCAAGTTCTCCAAATGTGAATTCTGGCTTCCCGAAGTAACCTATCTGGGGCATGTCATCTCTAAGGATGGTATTGCCGTCAACCCTGAACGAGTCCAGGCTATTCTTGATTGGACTCCTCCGAAGAGCGTTAAGCAAGTCAGAAGTTTTCTCGGTCTCGCCAGCTATTGCCGTCGATTCGTCGAGAACTTCTCCAAGATCGCTAGACCTCTGACTAACCTGCTTCATAAGGGCGTCAAGTTTCAGTGGACAGATAAGTGTCAAGAAAGTTTCCAGGCGCTCAAAGACAAGTTGACTTCTGCCCCAGTGCTTGCTCCTCCAGATACTAAGAAGGACTTTGTCATTTATTGTGATGCTTCACGTCAAGGCCTAGGCGCTGTCCTAATGCAGGAGCGCAAAGTGATTGCCTATGCCTCTCTACAATTGCGCCCTCACGAATAGAACTACCCAGTTCACGACCTCGAGCTTGCTGCTGTTATCCATTCACTGAAACAGTGGCGACATTACCTTCTCGGTAATCGTTGCGAGATCTTCACCGACCACCAAAGTCTGAAGTATCTGTTTACTCAGCCAGACCTGAACCTCTGTCAGCAGAGATGGATGGAGATTGTTGCAGACTTTGACTTGGGTATTTCCTATACACCAGGCAAGGCTAATGTAATGGCTGATGCCTTGAGCCGCAAGTCTTACTGCAACCACCTCCAGGTTCACAAAGTTTAGCCCTCACTTGTTAAGGAATTCAGGAAGCTGAACCTCCATATTGTTCCTCCTGGTGCTCTCACTCCCCCTCCTCCTGAGAGCCGCAAGATGAATCTCCGTGTTGCTTCCTAGGGTTCCCTCTATACCCTGGATGTCGAACCCGATCTCGTGAGCTCCATCAAGACATTACAGGGATATGACTCTGAAGTCCACAAGATTAAGCGCGACCTCAAAGAAGGAAAACCATCATTCTTCACTATTGCTGATGATGGCGCCTTGTACTTCAAAGGCCGCCTAGTGGTGCCGTGTAAGAAGGAAAACCTAAATATGACTCAGGAGGTTATGAAAGAAGCTCATGATACACCTCTATGTATCCATCCTGGTAGTACAAAGATGTACCAAGACATCCGCCAGAGATTCTGGTGGTCTAACATGAAGCAAGACATTGCTTGTTATGTTGCTGAATGTGACATTTGCCGTCGTATCAAAGCAGAACATCAAAGGCCTGCTGGAACTCTGCAACCTATATCTATTCCTGAATGGAAATGGGACCATGTCGAGATGGACTTCGTTACTGGATTTCCCAAATTGCAAAAAGGTAATGATGCTATTCTTGTCGTCATTGACCGACTTTCTAAGGTTGCACATTTTCTGGCGGTCAAAGAAACGATCACTGCTAGTCAGCTTGCAACTCTCTACATGTCCAGAATTGTTTCGCTTCACGGTATTCCACTGGTTATCAGTTCAGACCGTGGCAGTTTATTCACTTCAAGATTCTGGGCAAGTTTCCAAGAAGCTATGGGAACTCATTTGTCATTCAGTACTGTGTTTCATCCGCAGTCGCAAGGGCAAGTTGAACATGTCAACCATGTTCTTGAAGACATGCTTCGAGCTTGTGTTATTTCCTTCGGCAAGAAATGGGAGGAATCTCTCCCGTATGCCGAGTTCTCTTATAATAATAGCTATCAAGCTAGTCTGAAGATGGCCCCCTTTGAAGTGTTATATGGACGAAAGTGCCGAACCCCTCTGAACTGGTCAGAAACTGGGGAACGTCCACTCTTTGGTCCGGATATTATCCAACATGCCGAAGAACAAGTCCGCATTATTCACGAGAATCTCAAGACTGCTCAGTCTCGTCAAAAGAGTAATTATGACCGTCATCATAAGGACATGGTCTATCAACCTGGCGAAAAGGCCTATCTTCGCGTTACACCAATGAAGGGTGCTCACCGCTTCGGGGTTAAGGGTAAGCTAGCTCCTCGCTATATTGGCCCATTCGCTATTCTGGAGAGGCGTGGAAAAGTGGCATATCAACTGGAGCTTCCGTCGAACCTTTCTCAGGTTCACGATGTGTTCCACGTGTCACAACTCCGATGCTGCTTCAAGGACCCGATCCGAGCAGTGGAGCATGAAGTGCTCGAATTGCAACAGGACCTCCCCTATAAAGAGCATCCGATCCGCATTCTCGACCAAGCTGAACACCGCACACGTCAGAAGGTGATCAAGTTCCTCAAAGTCTAGTGGTCGAATCACTCTGAAGACGAAGCCACCTGGGAACGCGAGGATCGTCTTCGTGATGAATACCCCGCACTGTTTCCTTCTACCTCCTAAATCTCGGGATGAGATTTCTTGTAGTGGAGGAGATTTGTAACGCCCGGATAATCATGCTACAGTAATCTCACGTTGATGGTGCCACGTCACCTCTGTCACTGTAGTTAATCACGGGTTAAATCAAAACCGTTTTGAAATTCAAATTCAAATTTATGATGACAATAAAAGTTTTCAAAAATTAAAACTAAAAAGTTCGGTAGTTGTCAAATACTACATCGGTAATTATGGTGGAGTAAACACATTTTTATAAAATGTCTAAGAAATTTAAAATGAGTTAAAACAGAAAAGAAAATAAATAAAAGAAAAGAAAATACAAAAGAGAAAAACTAAACTAACAAAAAAAGAAAAGAAAGAAAGAGAAGCCCCCCCTGCTGGACCGCGGCCCAGCTGGCCATCGGGCCAACCAGGCCGGTCCAGGCTGCCCCCCACACTCCCCCATAACCCCTTGGGCGACCGAACCCTAGCCCACGTCCCCACTCACCCGCACCCCACTCGCTCTCTCCCCCTCCCCCCGATCCAGTTCTGGATCGGGATCGGGCCGACGACCCCGCCCCCAACGCCGGCGTCCCAC
>NC_057797.1:288151435-288301870 GCF_018294505.1 Triticum aestivum | reverse complement strand
CAGCGCCCGTAGCAACCGCTAGCCCCCCCGGGGCACTGACTAGGGGGCCCCGCCCCATAACGTTTAAAAAAAGGAATTATATATATATATATATATAATTAATAAAAATAAAAATGATTTAATAAAATTAATTATTAATTAATTAAGTAATTAATTAAGTTAATTAATCCTGATTAGATTAACCTAATCACTAATTAAATTAACTAATCTGTAATTAAACTAAACAGAGAATGACAGGTGGGTCCCACTGGACCCACACGTCAGGTTGACCAGGTCAATGGTCAACGTTGACTGCTGACATCACCCTGATGTCATGCTGACGTCAGCATTTACTATTCTGGATAATGTTGGATTAAATAATTAATTAAATTCTAGAAATTAATAAAATCTTTAGAAAATCATATCTTTTAATCCGTAACTCGGATTAAAATATTTCAACATGAAAGTTGCTCAGAACAACGGGACGAATCCGGATACGCAGTTCGTTCGTCCGCCGTACACCCCTAACCTATCGAACCCGCAACTTTCCCCCTCCGGCTCCTCTGCCTGAAAACACGAAACACCGGGGATATTTTCCCAGATGTTTCCCCCCTTAACCGGCATCACCTCATACCATGTTAGGGCCCGCCTAGCATCGTTACTTGTCTTGTCATGCATCGATATGAATCTGTTTACATGGTATTCATTGTTTCTTCCCCCCCTTTTTCTCCGGTAGACTAGGAGACCGACGCTGCTGCTGCCCAGTTCGACTACGGAGTTGACGACCCCTCTCTCTTGCCAGAGCAACCAGGCAAGCCCCCCCCCCTTGATCACCAGATATCGCCTATTCTCCTCTATACTGCTTGCATTAGAGTAGTGCAGCATGTTACTGCTTTCCATTAATCCTATTCTGATGCATAGCCTGTCATTGTTGCTACAGTCATTGATACCTTACCCGCAATCCTAAATGCTTAGTATAGGATGCTAGTTTATCATCATTGGCCCTACATTCTTGTCAGTCTGCCTTGCTATACTATTGGGCCGTGATCACTCGGGAGTTGATCACGGGTATATATTATACATCCTTACATACTATACAGATGGTGACTAAAGTCGGGTCGGCTCGATGAGTACCCGCGAGTGATTCACGGATTGGGGGCTCAAAGGACCTTTGTCCCGACGGCCCTCTGTGTGGATCTTTTTGGCGGAGCGACAGGGCAGGTTGAGACCGCCTAGGAGAGAGGCGGGCCTGGCCCTGTTTGGCGTTCACGGATACTTAACATGCTTAACGAGATCTTGGTATTTGATCTGAGTTGGCTACGAGCCTATACGCACTAACCATCTACGCGGGAGTAGTTATGGGTATCCCAACGTCGTGGTATCAGCCGAAGCACTTCGTGACGCCAGCGACTGAGTGGCGCGCGCCGGATTGGAACGTAAGCCTGCTCTTGTATTAAGGGGCCTAGTTCTGCTTTCGGCCGCGTACGCAACGTGCAGGTGTGCTATGGGCGATGGGCCTAGACCCCTGTGCGCTTAGGTTTAGACCGGCGTGCTGGCCTCTCTGTTGAGCCTAGGGGGGGCTGCGACGTGTTGATCTTTCGCGGCCGGGCATGACCCGGGAAAGTGTGTCCGGCCAAATGGGATCAAGCGTGTTGTCTAAGTTGGTGCACCCCTGCAGGGAAGTTAATCTATTCGAATAGCCGTGATCTTCGGTAACAGGACGACTTGGAGTTGTACCTCGACCTTATGACAACTAGAACCGGATACTTAATAAAACACACCCTTCCAAGTGCCAGATACAACCCGGTGATCGCTTTTTAACAGGGCGACGAGGAGAGGATCGCCGGGTAGGATTATGCTATGCGATGCTACTGGAGATGTTACTTGGAGATGCTACTTGGAGATGCTACTTGGAGATGCTACTTGGAGGACTTCAATCTACTCTCTTCTACATGCTGCAAGACGGAGGCTGCCAGAAGCGTAGTCTTCGACAGGATTAGCTATCCCCTTTTTATTCTGGCATTCTGCAGTTCAGTCCACCGATATGGCCCTTTACACATATACCCATGCATATGTAGTGTAGCTCCTTGCTTGCGAGTACTTTGGATGAGTACTCACGGTTGCTTTTCTCCCTCTTTTCCCCTTTCCCTTCTATCTGGTTGTCGCAACCAGATGCTGGAGTCCAGGAGCCAGACGCCACCGTCGGTGATGATTCCTACTACACTGGAGGTGCCTACTACTACGTGCAGGCCGCTGACGACGACCAGGAGTAGTTAGGAGGATCCCAGGCAGGAGGCCTACGCCTCTTTCGATCTGTATCCCAGTTTGTGCTAGCCTTCTTAAGGCAAACTTGTTTAACATATGTCTGTACTCAGATGTTGTTGCTTCCGCTGACTCGTCTATGATCGAGCACTTGTATTCGAGCCCTCGAGGCCCCTGGCTTGTATTATGATGCTTGTATGACTTATTTATGTTTTAGAGTTGTGTTGTGATATCTTCCCGTGAGTCCCTGATCTTGATCGTACACATTTGCGTGCATGATTAGTGTACGATTGAATCGGGGGCGTCACAATACTGATGCTTTTCATGAATTTAGCACTAAATATGGACTTGACTCTGAGATAGTAGCTTCTTTTTGTGAATCATTTGCTACTCATGTTGATCTCCCTAAGGAGAAGTGGTTTAAATATCATCCTCCCATTGAAGTAAAAGTAGTTGAACCTATTAAAGTTGAAGAAAAGATTATCACTTATAATGTTGATCCTATTGTTCCTACCGCTTATATTGAGAAACCACCTTTCCCTATTAGATTTAAGGATCATGCTAAAGCTTCAAATGTGGTTCGTAAGAGTAATGCTAGAACACCTACACCCTTTGAGCAAATTAAAGTTGAACCTAGTATTGCTATTGTTAAGGATCTCTTGGTCGGTAATATTGATGGGCATGTTATTTACTTCTGTGATGAAGCTGCTAGAATTGCTAGACTCGATGCTAAAAATAAACATAGACCTGTTGTTGGCATGCCTGTTGTTTCTGTTAAAATAGGGGATCACAGTTATCATGGCTTATGTGATATGGGTGCTAGTGTCAGTGCAATACCTTATACTTTATATAAAGAAATGATGCATGATATTGCACCTGCTGAGATAGAAGATATTGATGTTACTATTAAGCTTGCCAATAGAGATACTATTTCACCAGTTGGGATTGTTAAGATATGTTGAAGTCTTGTGTGGGAAAATTAAATATCCTACTGGTTTTCTTGTTCTTGCTTCCCCACAAGATGACTTTTGTCCCATTATATTTGGTAGACCCTTCTTGAATACTGTTAATGCTAAGATAGACTGCGGAAAGGATATTGTTACTATTGATTTAGGGGATATGTCTCATGATTTTAATTTTGCTAAATTTCATAGACAACCCCATGATAAAGAATTGCCTAGTAAATATGAAATTATTGGTCTTGCTTCTATTGCCGTGCCTCCTAATGATCCTTTAGAACAATATTTGCTAGACCATGAAAATGATATGTTTATGAATGAAAGAAGGGAAATAGATGAAGTATTCTTTAAACATGGACCTACTTTGAAACACAACTTGCCTGTTGAGATTCTAGGGGATCCTCCTCCACCCAAGGGTGATCCCGTGTTTGAGCTTAAACCATTACCTGATACTCTTAAATATGCTTATCTTGATGAAAAGAAGATATATCCTGTTATTATTAGTGCTAACCTTTCAGAGCAGGAAGAAGAGAAATTGTTTAAAACTCTGAAGAAGCACCGTGCTGCTATTGGATATACTCTTGATGATCTTAAGGGCATTAGTCCCACTGCTTGCCAGCACAAAATAAAATTGGAGAAAGACACTAAACTGGTTGTTGATCACCAGTGACGGTTAAATCCTAAGATGAAAGAAGTGGTAAGAAATGAAATACTAAATCTTCTAGAGGCAGGTATAATTTATCCTGTTGCTGATAGTCACTGGGTAAGTCCTGTCCATTGTGTCCCTAAGAAGGGAGTTATTACTGTTTTTCCTAATGATAAAGACGAATTGATCCCACAAAGAATTGTTACATGTTATAGAATGGTAATTGACTTTCGCAAATTAAATAAAGCTACTAGAAAGGATCATTACCCTTTACCTTTTATTGATCAAATGCTAGAAAGATTATCCAAACATACAAATTTTTGCTTTCTAGACGGTTATTCTGGTTTCTCTCAAATATGTGTGTCGAAAGAGGATCAGGAAAAGACCACATTTACTTGCCCTTTCGGTACCTTTGCTTATAGATGTATGCCTTTTGGTTTATGTAATGCACCTGCTACCTTTCAAAGATGTATGACTGCTATATTCTTTGACTTTTTTGAAAAGGTTTTCATGGGTGATTTCTCCATGTATGGAACTTCTTTTGATGATTTCTTAAGCAACCTTGATCGAGTTTTGCAGAGATGTGAAGAAACTAATCTTGCCTTGAATTGGGAGAAGTGCCACTTTATGGTTAATGAAGGTATTGTCTTGGGGCATAAAATTTCTGAAAGAGGTATTGAAGTTGATAAAGGTAAAGTTGATGCTATTGAAAAGATGTCGTGTCCTAAGGACATTAAAGGTAGAAGCATTTGAAATACTTCAGAAATCATTGATCTCTGCACCTATTGTTCAGCCACCTGATTGGAATTTACCCTTTGAAATTATGTGTGATGCTAGTGATTATATAGTAGGTGCTGTTCTAGGACAAAGAGTTGATAAGAAATTAAATGTTATCCGATATGCTAGTAAAACTCTAGACATTGCCCAGAGTAATTATGCTACTACTGAAAAAGAAATTTTAGCAGTTGTATTTGCTTGTGATAAGTTCAGACCTTATATTGTTGATTCTAAAGTAACTGTTCACACTGGTCATGCTGCTATTAAATACCTTCTGGAAAAGAAAGATGCTAAACCTAGACTTATTAGATGGGTTCTCTTGCTACAAGAATTTGATTTGCATATTATTGATAGGAAGGGAGCTGAGAACCCCGTTGCAGACAACTTGTCTAGGTTAGAAAATGTTCTTGATGACCCACTCCCTATTGATGATAGTTTTCCTGATGAACAATTAGCTGTCATAAATGCTTCTCGTACTGCTCCATGGTATGCTGATTATGCTAATTATATTGTTGCTAAATTTATACCACCTAGTTTCACATACCAGCAAAAGAAAAAGTTTGTCTATAATTTGAGACATTACTTCTGGGATGACCCACACCTTTATGAAGAAGGAGTAGATGGTGTTATTAGACGTTGTGTACCTGAGAATGAACAGGAACAGATCCTATGCAAGTGTCACTCTGATACGTCTCCAACGTATCTATAATTTTTGATTGTTCCATGCTATTATATTATCTATTTTGGATGTTAATGGGCTTATTTTTACACTTTTATATTATTTTTGGGACTAACCTATTAACCGGACGCCCAACCCAAATTACTGTTTTTTTGCCTATTTTAGAGTTTCACCGAAAAGGAATATCAAACGGAGTCCAAACGGAATGAAACCTTTGGGAGTGTTATTTTTGGAACAAACGTGATCCAGGAGACTTGGAGTGGACGTCAAGAAACAATCAAGGAGGCCACGAGGCAGGGGGGTGCGCCCACCCCCTGGGCGCGCCCTCCACCCTCGTGGGCCCCTCGTTGCTCCACCGACCTACTTCTTCCTCCTATATATATCCATATACCCCGCAAACATCCAGGAGCACCACGAAAACCTAATTCCACCACCGCAACCTTCTGTACCCAAGAGATCCCATCTTGGGGCCTTTTCCGGAGCTCCACCGGAGGGGGCGTCAATCACGGAGGGCCTCTACATCAACTCCATGGCCCCTCCGATGATGTGTGGGTAGTTTACTTTAGACCTTCGGGCCCATAGCTAGTAGCTAGATGGCTTCTTCTCTCTCTTTGGATCTCAATACAAAGTTCTCCTCGATTCTCTTGGAGATCTATTCGATGTAACTCTTCTTTTTGCGGTGTGTTTGTCGAGATCCAATGAATTGTGGGTTTATGATCCGGATTATCACTACAAAAAAAAGACACATCCGTGACATTTTGGGCCGAACGAATTTTTTTTCTGTCATACATATGACACTTCTATGAAGATAATTGTGACAAAACCCGGTATCATCATAGATGTGGTAGGCTCCTACTTCTATGACAAAAAATCATGACAGAAAATGGGCTTTTCATCCTGGGCGGGCCGGAGACACAGCTGCATGACATTCTTTGGGTTGTCCATGACGGAAAAAACCATGGTAGAAGCGAGGGGGAGGAAAATTTCGGGGAGTTCCCGGTTACGGTGGTAGGTCGGGGGCCGAGCGATGCGCGTTTCTCTCGTACACGTACGCGTGTGTGCGCGAGGCGTTGGCTCTAACTGAACCCGAGCGAGGCGTTGGGCTCTAACTGAACCCGAGCGATTGCACTGCAGGCTACGCGTTACTGAACCCGAGCGATCGATCGATGGCTGTTAACTGAACCCGATCGAGCGATTCCTTGGCTCCTGCTGCTAACCGAAGCCGATCGATGGGATGAACAGTGAGCGTTGCGGGGGTGGGTGGTTGGATGAACAGTGAGAGGTGGCGTTGCCTCTGGATGAACAGGACCCCGTGGTGTGGTGGAGGGCTGGATGAATAGTAGACGGTGGAGGGGTCCCCCTGGAGGGGTCGTTGAATAGGACCCTGTGGCGTGGAGGGCTGGATGAACAGTAGACGGTGGAGGGGTGGTTGAACAGTAGCCGGTGGAGTAGCGCGCGGTGGAGGCTGGATGAACAGGAGCCCGTGGAGGCTGGAGGAGGTCGACGGTGGATGAACAGTAGCTCGTGGAGGCTGGAGGGGGTCGATGGTGGAGATGAACAGTATCCCGTGGAGTCCCATTTTGCGGTACGCCACACCCCTCCCGATGAACAGGAGCCCCGTTTCGACCGTAGCGCTCCAACACAAGTCCGTTTCCTCCGTTTTGCGGTACGCCACACCCCTCCCGATCAATAGGACCCCCGTTTCGACCGTAGGAGGTCTGTTTCCTCCATTTTGCAGTATGCCACACCCCTCTCGATCAACAGGACCCCCGTTTCGACCGTAGGAGGTCCGTTTCCTCCGTTTTGCGGTACGCCACACCCCTCCCGATCAACATGACCCCCGTTTCGACCGTAGGAGGTTCGTTTCCTCCGTTGTGTGGTACGCCAGGCCTCGTTTCCATTGCCTCTTCCGTCCAAGCCCTCCCGATGAACACGACCACGCATTCCGTTCCGACCCATGAACACGACGACGACGCTGTTTCTCCGTTCCGACCCAGCCATGTACACGAGCCCTCGCTGTACGTATGTGCGAGTAGGCATTCGAGACCCCGCCCGTATGTACACATACGTGGCCGTATTTTCTTTCTTGCACCCTGGCCGTTGTACGTACGTGTACATGCTACATGCGCGCTTCTACTACGACACGTGTGTGCCTCTACTACGACACGTGCGCGCCTCTACATCCACTAGTATATATGTACGTACACGTTCGCGACCAGAATGACAACGCTACGTACGCTTCGACCAGGTGGGCCCCGACTATCAGGCACTTCCTTGCCTGCGAAGATGTAGCTGGTGGGTCCCAGCAGTCAGGGGGCGAATCGTTTTTTTGCCCGGACGCACTTCCTTGCGTGCGAAGATGTAGCTGGTGGGTCCCAGCAGTCAGGGGGCGAATCGTTTTGGTTTTTTTTGCCCGGACGCACTTGCTTGTGTGCGAAGATGTAGCTGGTGGGTCCCAGCAGTCAGGGGGCGAATCATTTTTTTGCCCGTACGCACTTCCTTGCATGCGAAGGTGTAGCTGGTGGGTCCCAGCAGTCAGGAGGGAAACGTTTTTTTTCACGAAATACGATGGCCCGTCCGGTGGGTCCCTGCTGTCAGGTGGAGGAAACATTATTTTCCGCGTAATAAGGAGGCACTTCCTTGTTGCGGCCGTGAACCCAGCTATTATCCTCTCCACGTATAGTCCACGCCCGATGGAACTCATTCCTTGACCATGTTGACCACGCCGCGCCGAGAGCACCAGGGCAGTGGACGACGGCGAGGCCTAGGAAGGGGACGACGCAGAGCCGGGGAAGACGCAACATTGGAAGCCCGCGCGGAGAGGAGTACGAGGGTTCACTGGTTCGGCTGCGGTGTAAGGCTGCCTTCGCCGTAGAATAACATGGGGTGTGGCTGAGTAGAGGGATGGCCTGGCCAGCGGTGGGAGTAGTACGGGGCGGTGAGGCCTCCACGGCATCACAGCCGGCCATGGGAGGCAGGAGCACGCGACACGACCGGCGCCGCTTTGGGCGGCTGGAGCAAGAAGACCAGAGGTTGAAGAAGCACTACGGCCGTTGGATGGACATCGTAGGATCACTGCAGCTAGAATCATTTATATTGACTAAGTTGACAAAGCCCTTGGTACGCGTCAACTTAGTAGGCCCACAGCTCGGATTTGGCAGAGAACATATAACCCATTTTCGATTTGTAAGAATGTACATCCCATTTTTAATTCTAATGGAATTTACTACAGCCCATTGTTTGTTAAAAGTACAACCGAACTTCTAGCTAGGACAACGATTAATAATTTCAAAACCGCTCAAAACAGAATTAAAAAAAAATTCCCACATTTTGATGGGATCTGAAATATTTTTATCCGAAATTTCTAGTCAGGTTAAATATAATTTCAAAATAAAGTTGTATTACGTTAAAATCCAACGAAATATTGCGCGCGCAACAAGTAATGAAATTAAAAATTTCAAATTCCAAAAATAATATATTTTTCAAAATAATTACGTGTTTGGTGCATAGTAATTGTCCAGTTATTATGATTACATCCCATTTATTATTTCTTAAAGTCCATTTTCTTGTTAAGCCTAATGCATACCTCCTAGGAAAGTTTGCAGCCCAACGGGGCGGAGAATAACAAGTTGACCCGGATATCGTGTACAACTGTCGGCCCAGTTGCATTGCTGATGTTGAAAAAAAGCTATTTTTTATACACACATTTAAAAAATTTGTATAGATAAGGAACATTTTTTATACACACATTTAACAATTTTTAAATACATGATTAACACTTTTTAAAACATATTTTTTAGTCAACAGTGGGCCCACAGCGAGCGGAGGAGGTCACAATACACATATTTTTTAAATACATGATTAACACTTTTTAAAACATATTTTTAGTCAACAGTGGGACCACAGCGAGCGGAGGAGGTCACAATACACATATTTTTTAAATACATGATTAACACTTTTGCAAAAAAACAATTAGCCCACAGCGAGCCAATTTGCTCTAGTCGGCCCACAGTGGGCTGACAGGACCCAATCAGCCCACAATGGGCCGAGAGGGGCCAGTCGGCCAGCTGTAGGCCGACTGGAATCCAATTGGCCGGCTGTGGGCCGACTAGGCCCAGTCGGCCTGCAGCGGGTCGATGGTGTATTATTTTTGAAATTTTTTACCCAGCGTAATATTTATGAAAATTAATACAAAAATGTATTATTTAAAAAATATATCAAAAAAGGCCTGTGTAGTACAGTACAACCTAACATGGTTACTCAGCCCACATTCAACGACGCCGGAAAGGCCCAAACAAGGCTTCTGTACAACTTTTTGAAGTCACTGAGCTCAATTAATAACTTAAGAAAAAAGTTAGATTACAGTGGAACCTAATTAAAAGCTGTCACGAGCAAATAAATAATTCAACGGGTCCCTCTTGTGCGTGTGTGCATGTGTGTGTGTGTGTGTGAGAGAGAGAGAGAGAGATAGAGAGAGACCCATCAGCCGATTCTCATAAATACATCTTTCAGCCATATGCATTGCTGATGCTCAGTAAAAACTTATATAGTTGACACAATCATATAGAACATCATAGCACACTGAACTTGCATACAAAAATTTCACGCAGGCGGCACAATCAGGATGGAAGCAGTGGATCGCTACGGGAAGGGCTATGTTGAAACCAACGAAGTCGTACATAACGGTTCATCGTCTTTATCAATGACAGAGAAATATCTTGAATGTTGTGCAAAGAAAACAGACAGACAACACAATAAGTTCTGCTAGCACATTAAGTTGACGTACAACCCTTTCTAAAAAAAGTTCAGGTACAAAAGTAGAACAGGTCACAATCAAATGTGCTGGCATATAAGTGCTTCACACCCATAGCTCGGATTTAACTAGTATCTGACAAGATTCAGTTGTTACCTCAAATTAGAGCACATCCAAGCAGCTAGCCCTGCCTCTTCTCCCAAAGAAGCAGTGGCCTCCACCGCGCGATGGAGTAGGCCATGTGCCATCCATTGTTCCGAGCAACACGGGGAAAGTCTGACGTTGACTCCTGTAATGGACGTCATCGATGGACCCTAGCACCAGCGGCGGCGGCAGGACCTCGATTGATAGATTGACCACTTCTTCGACATGCACGAACACTCGATACAGGTACATCCCTAACATGGTCCGCGGCGGCCTTGGTGGCGACGAATAGTACAACCCCGGTTCCTGCACTAGTATCTCAACACCAATCACCTTCAGTATGGTGGACGGCTTCTTCATCCATGCCATAACCGTCAGAGCCCAGCTGTCTGGAAGAACAAACATACTTACGAGCTCACCTCCAAGGTCGTTGATAAGCTCGTTCATGAACTCGCTGTTCCAAGCACGTCGAGACATGCCGTGGAAGGTAAGCTTTGTTAAAAACTCAAGCTCAAAGGGCACCGAGCCCCATCCTGGGTGCCACCGATCAAAGCTCACCAGCGTGCCATCGCAGAACAAACACCGGGAAGATTCAAACACACGACTGCAGTCGAAAGTTGTCCGGAACCTGACGAAGAAATCAGCCGGTGGCGGACAGACTTCGACGAGCAAGTCACTTATTTGGATGCCGTGCGCAATGCCAAGAGCTTTGACAAGGTCATCCGGCGAGACGGGAGGCCGGTCGCCGTTGATGGTTACCATCAGCACTTTGCCGACAAACTGGTCGTCAAGCACCGCCATGCCACTGTTGAGCGACAGCACACAGCGACCGAAGGCAGGACGGACCTCAGGATCTCCGGCTCGGAGATCCGCGTTGACCGGCGACATGATAGTGCGCTTGAGTATAGGGAGTACAGGAGGGGGATTTTGGGGAACTGGAGTAGGAATCGAGATTCCAGAGGTGGGGGAGGGGCGGGAGACTGGGGATGAAAAGGTAGCATGAATTTCGAGCACGCACCAATATGCTCTCGGCGCGCAAGCGCACGAAAACACCGGTGGCACCCACATGTCGGCCTAAGAGTCCTTATTCTTTCTTTTTTGGAGAGCTCGGCCTTTTATTTCAGGATCTTTTGAGAGCCCGGCCTAAGAGTCATAATTGACCTGTTTGGCACTGAGTCAAATTATATAACTTGAAAAAAGGAGATATACTCTAAACACTGGAGAATGGTGATGCCCTCATTTAGCCCATTAGTAGTTCGAGACAATAAACAGTTCGAAACAACGATATATACAACATTCAAACACTGACTAGTGACTACTACTGACATAAACAACAAGACATGATAGTTCATAAGAAGTCTTGCTACACCACCAAAACGCACCCATCTGCAGCGCTCAGACTCTCGTGATCCAGACGAGAATGACATTCTAAACAGAAGCAGCTATTACATAGTAAGAGTGACATAGACGAGGATGACCAAATGACAAGGAATATGCATAACAAAAGAAAGAACTACCCATCCAGAACCAGCAGCAAAGACAACAAATTCATTCAAAGAGATGATCCAACACCATCATAATTTGCAGCCCCGCTTCAGCGACCAGTGATCCGGAGACACCAATACTCCACTCTTTCGATGCAACAGCCCAGTTACCAATCAACCTGAAGGCTCGAACCACATCACTGCCTGTCTTAATTGAGACATCCAAGGATCAAAGTTAATCCGGATGCCTTTGTCATTCTCACCTTCTTTTGGCTGCAGGCTGTATTGTTGACAATCAGGGGAGTTTGCTCCCGAACTCCTAGGGCTCGCCGTGTAGACATAGTTTTCCATAGCAAACAGAGCCTCTCTGCCATCAAGGTCCTTGCCAACGGTGATCTCCTGGTTAATCGGATAATTGAGTCCGAGAAACAGAGAGTGCGAACCAAGGCTGTTTACCTGCCTCCAATTAAAAAATCCTAAAGGCCCCAACAAGCTGGTATCCTGCTCATAGACGTAACAGCCACTGTCCGGATACTCATGTATTACACGGTGCTTGTATACAGTGGGGTTTTTGCAATATAACTTTTCCGGCTCATGTGTCTGAATGATCATCAGTCTTTTGCCGTCATCTGATCGAGCGAGGAACCAGTTGTGCTTCCCTGTTTTTGGCAAAGGTGGTGTGATTACAAAGGGCAGTAACTGTAGGGACACTGCATCATATCAAAAAGGACATGCATTGTTAATGTAAGATCATCATTGTTCAGAGTATGAGTAGGATAATGCAAGAAATAGCATTGATATGTCCCTGTTGGAACTGGGAGGAAAATACAGGGAAATGTGTACTGGGTTCGAAAATATAGAAGTGCCATGCATGGTTATACTCATGTTATCTCGCAATCGATTCTTCATAGGAAACTACCATGTCATGCATGTTATGTAATCATGTTCTGTCCTCACAAACAAATTCTTCAAGGTAACTAACAGACCATGCATTGTTATATACTCATGTTCTATGTGCAAAAATTTTGTGAGGATATTTTTCTAGCCATTGATTGCTGAAGGGCGAATATAAGTTTGTACACATGGTAAGCATTGCAGGATTTCACTACTTCCAAATATAGAGTTCTCCATATGCACAATTACTTCCCTAATGTATGGTTAGATGAAACCAACAGTGTGGTGCATTTCTACATCATGAAAATGAGGAAACTAACATGAGAGTAAACAACTTACACGCGCCATCCCAGCAATACGTGGTGCCATCTGCTTTGTCGATCGCGTAGATGATGCCATTGTGTTCAATAGCATCACAGAAGTGCGCATCAGCTTTGACGATGATCCACTGCAAGCCGAGTTGTCTCCAGCTAAAGAAGGCACCGGCGTAAAGATAGGCGAGTCCGCGGTCGAACAAGGCAATTAGCTTGAAGTCTGCGTAATTCGCATGTCGCGTGGGCACTTGGTAGATTACAATCTTCTGCAAAACAAGGTCCGTCCAACTGACGTAGTAATCTAGATGACTTGGACCGCGATGGTAATACTCTATATAATCCAACGGAGGAAGGATAATCTCATGGGAGGTCTGGAAGTTCACGAGCACCAACTTTTTACCGTCTTCTCTGAAGGCAGCCATCCAGTGGTAGTTCATGCCGACCCAGTACATACCTGCCAGGAAGTTTCGGGCGATGGTGATCGGATCGATGTCGAGGGAAATGATGTATGGCGACCCACTACATACCTGCAAAGAAGTTTCGGCTAATGGAGATCAGATTGAAGTCGAGGGGCATCATGCACGCCTTCGTATCATGGTGAGCGAATCTCGCAAGACCAGATAGCAGCAAGCAGGGTGTCTTGAAAAGCTTAGGCCTCGCTTCGACGATGGCCGTGTGCATGTCCCTCGAGCATGCAGACAGCCGCAGGGCGCTCAACATATCCATACACGAACAACAGAGGTCGATGATGTCACTGGGGAGATTGCTCCAATCGCGGCTCATATGGATGCTGCGCGGTTCGCGTTCGGCCATGGTGGAGTTTGGAAGGGGGCTTGATTTACGGGGGAGAAGGATGTCGGTGCTGGAGCGGCTAGCGAGGGAATAGTGGTACTGGGGAGACGAGTGAGGCGACAGTACACGGGGGCACAGTGAGATGGAGACGGAGAAGGAGATGGAGATGGAGTGGTGCTATGGGAGCGGAGAGGGAGACGAGGCGAGGCGCCAATGTGCTGTACAACGGCGGTGACAGACTGCACTGTGCACAGGGTGAGGCTGACTTTGGTAACCCGAACACACCGCCTGGACTAGTGTCAGGCGCAGGGTGTTGTCACTTCACTGTGAGGACCGGATGAATAGTATTTTGACCATCAAGTGTACCACAGTTGTACTACTACTACTACTACTACTACTACTACTACTACTACTACTACTACTACTACTACTACTACTAGTAGTAGTAGTAGTAGTAGTAGTAGGTACATGAGTACTCCAGTATTGTATAGCGTAAATAGGTCTCCCGTGCTAGCATGCCTGTTCACTTCATCGTTCAGGTATCATCCATATTGCGAGCAGAACCAAATTCTCGTGCATGCCTAATCAACGCTCTGCCGCGATGCATGCAGTGGTCGTTCTGGTGCATCAAGGATGGTATGCAGATCGTTCCACACTTGAGAAGAGGAAAAATGGAAAGGTAGAACGGCAGCAGAGGAAGAGAATGCTGGCTAATGAGGCTGGGAGGGGATCGAGCAGGAAGTTAATGCTCCACGCCTAAAGGTTTTGGGAAAACATGATTTTCATGAGGTGACTTATACTCACCTAAACGGAGGGAGTATTCCTTAACCAGAGAATGTTGTGTCTCCCACTCACGTGCTCAAAAAAAAACTACGACACATTTTTTATCTGTTTGCATAGGTCCCACCTATCAGGAAGGATGAGCACATACACGAACAGGTATGACTCATCAGTCTACCTGCATAGCCTTTTCGTTTAGTCTACCTAGCCATCTAATCAAGTGCCTGCACGCCACTTCTCCCATTTACTCCTTCTCCATCGGGAACCGATTCTCCTCGGCTTCTTCACCTCCCCTTCATCTTCATTTGCATCCAAACCCCACTGCATTCACATTGTTTTAACCTCTTTAAATAATCATCTACCACTTCAGTTAGACTAGCCATCTAATACTAATTCTCCAAACCATAGCCCTCCGTTCCAGCGGTTCCAAATGGCGAAAGAGATCGAGATGCAGGTTTTTAGCGTCCAACATGTCCTCGTCGAAGGCTCGATGCGCATAGTTGCCACCGTCACCGTCCACCCAAGGGTTGTTCGGCAGTGGATCAACAATGTATCCAACTCCCTCAAAAAGGTAGAGACGAGGGTCATCGGTCTCGACGCAGAGTACACGGAGTGTGCCCCTGGGAAGATCCAGCGCGCCGCCGTCCTTCAGCTGTGCCTCGAAGATGATGTTTTGATACCACATCATACACTCACCCTCCATACCAAGTGAGCTTCACGATTTCTTGTCTCGGGAGGACGTATACTTCTATGGGGCAGCCATCAAAGGGGACAAACAGAAGCTGGATCCGTACAACCTTGATTTTAAAAGCATCACTGACCTACAAACCAGAATCAAAATTCCTGTAGAAGTTTGTGATAAACAAACACCATCCCTATTCGACGTAGCAAATTTTGTGCTCGGTACAAATCTTCAGAAGGGTGACGAGACGGTGGCATTAAGGTCGTCTGGATGGGAGAATTATCCCTTGACGTACGAGATAGATGCAAGGTCCAAAGAGCTTGTTGCGAAGCCATCTCCCACAGAGAATGAGAACAAGAAGAAGAAGAAGAAGAAGAAGGAGAAGAAGAAGAAGAAGAAGAAGAAGAAGAAAAGGCTGCACCAGCAGGAGGGTATTATGGATGGATGAACTATTTCCTCTCTTGTAAAAAAAATTATTCCCTCTCGGTGTATATTGATATAGATGGACTATTTCGATGGTGTGCATGTCTTTGGAATAGAGTAGTAGCGTGGGTCCGCTTGACTATAAGGAACTATTTATCCGCATATATAGCTTTCTCTGCTACTCCTTCCAGTGATCGGTATGCAGTGCATGTGTCCGTAGACATGACAGCTTGTCCATCGAAGTTCAACTACGGCGACCATCACGTTTCATCTCGCGATTCCCACGATGCCTCTCCAACCCACGGCACCACGCCCCCGACGTGCGCCTCACCCCTCTCGGCCGCACCGCCCCTCTGCCTTTGTGTGCATGACATGTGGGCCACCTAAAATGCGGCGAGCATCAAGTTTCTACCACAGCCACCCGTGATTCCCACGACGCCGCTCGAACCCATGAAACCACACGTCCCCCGACCTGCGGCTCACCCCTCTTGGCCCCACTGCCCCTCTGCCTACGGGAGCATTACATGTGGAGCAATCACCTATCGGGTCCACATGTTATTGACTCAAAGGTAGGTGTAGTAAGGCACTGAAGCTCAGTCCCGACGGCCCTGAGAGGGAAATGTAACTCCTGCGCTAGGGCTTGTGGTGCTCCCGCAGCACGAACTCATGCCAAACTCGAGATTTGTTTCTTTACTATACATGCACGCAACGATTTAATGGACATTGTAATCTCAACATGTGATGGGGAGCTCTAAATTTGAATTTGAAACTTACAAAATGAAAAGATTCAAAACAAATAAACTGAGAGAGGGAGTATATCGTAGGATGTGTCCCATACAAAATAAGTCCCCTGGTTTGTCACCACGAAGATGCGGTTAGAAAGGAGCACAGCATCTTCCTACTCGTACGACATCAAATCGGCCGCAGACAGCATGGTCCGCCTTTGACCGCCATGTGCAAGGTTCGTGCTTTCTTATTCAATCTCACCGTGGTTCCATCGTACCAATTCATGCGGTGGCCCGTTGCATGGCTGATCACAATGTTGGACAAAGGTTCTACGAGAACGGTGTCACTGTTGTAAATGTTGTGCAAATTGATGTTGGTACCCTCCCGTACATATGCAAGCCAATCTCCACTCGCACCGAGCCTAACCTGTGGGCAGGGGAGAATTAGGAAATGGACACGGAAGTAGTCTTTAGAATGCATTTACTACGTGATCAAACTCACCTTACCTGCTCATCGGAGGAAATTCGAGTGCCCCTCGACATCGGCATCTCAAGGGGCGTCAACTTGCAACTACGACCACGCCGCGCTGGAAAGACCCCCAAGGAAACATCCTCGTGCGTTCCACGGAACATCAAGATGCATTTGTATGAGTAGTTTATCTTGTGAGAGAAAAGGATGAACGAGGGAAGGCCTGTAGAGATAGAGATGGACACAACTACTACCAATGTGCTGGCCCGTGCGTTGCAATGGATCCAAAGTAGTAGAATAATACTTGTTCACATGCTTGAAATATAAACACTCTAGTTTTGATATACATGTCTCAGCAGACATGACAGCTTGTCCATGGAAGTTGAACCACGTCGACCATCATGTTTCTTGTTTCTACCACTGCCACACCCACATGCGATTCCCACGACGCCGCTCCAACCCACGGCACGACGTCCCCCGACGTGGACATGGATCCTCTGACGTGGCTATCACTGCCTTACCCCGCCTTTCCTTCGCTGACAGGTGGGACCCACGCTTATGGGTCCCACATGTCAGTGACAGAATGGTAGTATTGTTCGTGTCAGGGGATCCTCATTCCCCCGACGTGCCCCTCATCCCTCTCGGCCCCACCGCTCCTCTGCCTTTGTGTGCATGATATACTCCTAATATATTACTCCCTCCGTACCTAAATATTTGTATTTTTTGAGATTTCAAATGGACTATCACATACGGATTATATAGACATATTCTAGTGTTTCTAGCAAGATGCCCGCGCGTTGCACGAAGTTGATGGAAAAGGTAAGCACACCTTATAAATTGACGGATCGAGTACTAGTTACAATGATGCATATAATTAAGCAAAGGGATCACACATGTCGGTATTGACTGGAACGAGAATGCAACAACGCAATAAGAATTAAGGCCACGATGATGCGATCGCAGTGGTGGTTACAAAAGGCAAGAAGAAAGATGGATCCACGAACGTACGACCTCCTCCTCCTCAACTTAGTGCGCCGGGCCACCGACCGACGGCTAAGGAGCGGCAGCTTTTGTGGCGAGGTCGAGGTGCTTCTCAGCAAAGGCATCCAAGGCTTGCAGCTGGTTGAGGAAGGCCAACCTCGTAGCGTCCTCACTGGCATTGTAGATACCTATGTACACGATTTGCTCGTACACATGGATGTGTAGGTCGACGAATTCTTGCAGGGCAAGGTGCCTCGCGGCGAGCGCGACCTCCAGGTGGACATTCTTCGTGGCGTCGGCGAGCAGTCGCAGGGCCACCAGTGCTTGAAAGAGGTTCCGGCCATGGAGGCCGATTAGGGTGGCAGGCAATGAGGAGCCCGGGCACGCGGGTTGGAGGAGTACGGCGAAGTCGTCCGCAAGCTTCTTGATGACGGTGAACTTGTTGCTGGTGTCAACGATCATCTGGTCCAACTGAGAGTCGTAGTTGGCGTCGACGGCGGCCATCCACCAACCGGTATCCAACACCGTCTGGAGACGATCCTCCGTGCCATGCCGCAGGCCGGCGTCGTGGACCATCTGGCGCAGCCGCTGGCCGCTCACACGCATCGCCGCCATGGGTCTGGAGTGAGCTCTTTTGCGCTTAGTGTAGGTGCTTAGGCAAATGCTTAGGTGCGTACGATGTGGTAGATGCATTAGAATGGAGGGGCGCCTTTATATCAGGGCAATGAGGGCAAACTGCCTTGCATTCACATCGTGCAGCCTCTTTTCCTGGACCTCCTCCTATTACTTCCCTCATGCATTAATTGAGGAGGATGCATTGGCCGTTCAACATATCGGGAACCGCTACTCCCTCCCTCATCTGCATTAAAGCCGTATCGGGAACTGCGTCGCCCGCTTTCAAATCGAATACGCCCTCCATCTAGGTGAGTATTAAGTCATCTTACAAAAACCAAATAGTAAACACATAGGCGTGGTGCATTAACTCTCATGTTGTTTCTTAGGCTAGCCATAGTGGGAGTAACTTAGGTAGTAACTTAACACATCCCAAGACAATTTTGCTATTGTGGCAACTATTTAATGAGGAAAGAGGTGCTTGTGGTAACATAATATGTTACTGTAACATAGCGCTTTAGTCACTTCGACAGAGACGCGAGAAGACGAGGGAGTAGGCTGCTGCAAATGTAGGGCTGTGTGATTTGACAGCGAGTTACTGCTGGACAGGTGGGGCCCCGTGATTTGACTTGCCATTATCATTTTAACTGCGGCACTACGACCGACGTGAGTCTCCCAGATTCCTTACCACCTCCATACAGGTGCCTCTCCCAATGCTCCACCATGTAGTAGAGGCTAGCTCTTGCATGAGAGCCCACTTCTCCACTTTTTCCTTGCCTCTATTTCCTCCACATATGCAAAAATGCCATGTAAAGCGCACTATTGTACTTACTTTTACTTGCTCCTACAGGTGCTTAAGCTTGCCACATAGGCATAAAGTCTGATGTGGCAAGTTATTCCAGAAGAGAGAGACTAGTTTGGTGACCCAAGGAAGAAACGGTGCTGAGCGCGTGTACCTAGGTGAAAAGACAATTTTGAGTCTATAGCTAATTAAATGAAGCAAACTTAGCGACACCATTTCATTGGAAGAGGTCACTCCTTGGCAAATGCAATAAATACTAGTTCTCCATGTGTCCCATAATATAAGAACGTTTTTGGCACTACACTAGTGTCAAAAACGTTCTTATATTATGGGATGGAGGGAGTACGAAGAAAGAGATAGAGAGGAGTAAAAAAAATACACTTATAGCCAACCTTGTTGTAGTATGAGTGACTAAGTGATGACTATGTATAACATGCCAAACATCAGATAGCCTAACGCACCGTGTTAAATCTCCAAGGGTGCGACCGCACGAGCGACGCGACGGTCGTGGTAGGCGCGACCACGATACGGGCTGCTGGCAGCCCTTGGATCTGAGATCAAACGGTCGCATGCTAAGTTGCTGAAAATTTGTAGAATAACCCTCCAGGATAGGATATTCACCCATAGGTCTAGAATCACGCCATGCAACCGTTCGATCTCAGATCCAAGGGCTCTCAGAAGCCCGTATCATGGGAGAATGGAAAGCCACTACCCTGCCGTTCGCACGCTGGCAGTTCGCTCCTACTCGTCCCCGCACGTCCTTCAATACTATGGCGGTTCGCTCCTAGTCGTCCCGTCCATTCACATTACGGCAGTTCCACTAATCCTAACCCTCCTCCCAAATCCATGGCGTCCCAAATCTCTAGGATCGGCGGTGAGTACAAGGTTAGAACCATCACCGGCGATGAGTTCGACGTCATCTACACCCGTTCTTCTGCGACGGTGAAAGGATGCCTTTCTTGCTTCAGACGCATGTTCGAAAACTCAGATGATGAGTTGGTCGCTGGGCTAGATGTTGAGTACACCACAGTCCTGGGACGAGAGAAGGATCTAAAGGACGAAGAGAGGAAGAAGCCCGCCGTGATCCAGGTTTGCGTGCATGACTTATGCTTGGTCTACCACATATGCCATGCCAACGTTGAGTGCCAGGATTTTAAGGACTTCCTCGGGAGCAACCTAGTCAAATTCGTTACTGTAGACTTTGGTAACAACAAAGAAGTCCTGCGTCGGGTAGGCCTCATTGTAGGCAACACCTTCGACCTCCAGAAGAATCGGCTGGTGTCCTCTCTTCAGCCTTCAATGCTGACCCTGGCAGGAGCCATGGTTCATCCTTCGTACGGTAAACTGGAGAAACCTCCATACATGTTTCATCGTCATGCATGGCAGCGGAATGTACTAGATATAGACCACATCCAGTATGCTGCAATGGATGGCTACCTTTGCTTCAATATCTACAAGGGTTGGATGAAGAGCAACAGCCAAGTGTGCGGTTCAAGCAAAAAAGTATCGGCCAAGAGGAAGAGGGACAAGGACGAAGTCGAGGACGTGGACGAGGACTCCGAGTAAGGTGGCAGTGTCGTTTCTCATGGTGGTTCTAATGAAGTGTCTACCGGAATAGTTGCAAAGTTTAATTTCAGGTGTGCTTAATTTAATTTGAGGGGTGTGTTGTGCTGAGCCCCCAGCAGAACTATGTTATGTTTCTTCTTGTTACTTTAACTCTTCAGTACGTACATACAAGTATTTCTTACATTTCATCTTTTAGTTGGTACAGTACTACCACTCGTTTCTTCACATTATATACGTACAATATATATGGCCAACATCATATAGCCAGTAGTTTAGTTGTCAAAGAATTTCAGGGTGCTTAGTTTTGTCAAAGAATTCCAGGGTGCCTAGTTTTATTTGAGGGGTGGGTTGTGCACTTGTGCTGGACACCATTATTGTGACAAGCCTTTTTAATAGTACTATATGCATAATTTGGCGATGAGCGCTCTCTATATGTACCACCTTTTTTTTAATTTCAAGTTTTGCTCCATGGCGCAATCCATCGATACTACTACTGTACAAAAGTGGAGTATATACATTTTTTAAAAGGCTAGAGGGCGGGGTAGTCTAGCTCGGTCGGTTTCACGAGAGGCGAGGGCCTTTGTGATTTGACGGCTCATTACTGCTGTCAAATCGAATAGTACTGCGCCGCCCGCTGCACGCCCGACGCCTCCATTAAACCCCTCCATTAAACCCGCATGCAAACCGAGAATCCTACTCCGGCCACACGTCCGTTCATGAGCGGGCCGAAATTAAACGCAACACCGGCCGAGCTCCTCCAGGGAGCCCTCAGTTTAAACAAGGCCAGACGCCGGCCAAGCTCCTATCGTCCGCCCTCTATTTACACGAGGCCAGACAAATAGCGGGCAAGAATCGCACCCCTCCGCCGCTCCCCCATCTCCTCCTTCACCATTTTCTCCACTCCTCCGATGGCTTCCGATGAGCCGTTCTCCGGCATATTACCCGGCTGGGTGGACCGCCGAGCCCTCCGGATACGGGCAAGGCCGCTCCATGCTTCACCAACCTCACTTGGCCCGATGGAGCCAGTTGCCGCCCCAAGCAGGCGCGTGGTTCAACAACTCGCCGCTCCAGTTCAGCTCGATGAGGAGTGGCGAGTTGCTCCACGCCGGCACGGCGGCGAGCACGCCGGTACGGGCGCCGTCGCTGCCGCGTCGTACCGCGCCACCAGTGTCTGCGATGGCCGCGCCTCCTGTGTCTGTGGGCACGCCTCCCGTGCCTGCGGCAGTGCCATGCAGGCAGAGACAGAAGCTGGGTGTGTGGAGAGCGACGAGTCGGTGGCCAGCTTCTCCGTGTCCGCCGCCATCATCGAGGAGAAGTAGAACACGGGAGGCCCCCACCACTTGGGACCCATGAAGGCCACCGCCGAGGCGACGACCGCGGATTCAGGTGGTTTCTTTGCTGCTTCGTCTCTTCCAAGGACCTTCATCGACCCCGCAAGTGTCTGACGTACATGAGGAAGACAAAGGGATCCGCGGGCGGCCATTTAGATTATGTACTCCCTCTCCAGCTGGCGGGGAATTTTTGTTCTAAGAATGGATAAATTGTATGTACCTACAACTAAAATAAGTCTAGATACATCCATTTCTAGGACAAGTATTTCCGGACGGAGGGAGTATTAATTATACAAGAGAGCCGGATTGGCACCTCTTAGTTCATGTAAATGTAATGAAATCCATGATGTTTATATGAAGATCTGGCTTTTTTATACGAAATCCTTCATGCTTATATGAAATTAGTCCGTGTTTGCACGAATTTCATCTGGTTGGTTAGGGTTGTAAAAATGTATGCCGCTGGCGTTTGATGTCGTCCTCCGCTTAAGGAAGCGGGAGGAAATTTGCCGACTGCCATTGGAGATGCTCTTTATGCTGGAAATAATAGAGTGACATCCAATCCATTTGAGCTAATTGCCTGTATGATTGTCCCTCTATAAAAAGTTAATTGCATTCACAGTGTACACGTGACTTGCAGGGTGGCTACAGCTTCGTACAGAAAGTTAAAAAGAAACAAGTCCATCCTTAATCTTGTATTCTAAGTACTCTATGGGTTCCACTGTCAGTACAATGGCGAAAGAAGTATATATCAAATAAGTAGAGTAATATATAATATAAAAATATAAAGTTAAAAGACAGAATACGAACTCATGTCATCGCGTTGCGAGCATCCGGCGCTAACCAGCCCAGCACATTTTTGTTGTAGACCATGCTGGAGATATATCTCCATGTATACTCTTATATATACTCCATTCGTTCCTAAATATTTGTCTTTTTCAGATTTCAAATGGACTACCACATACGGATGTGTATGTAGACATATTTTAGAGTGCAGATTCACTCATTTTGCTCCGTATGTCTTTTCAGGAAGGGGTCAGATTTGTCCTTGATTTATTTATGAGGTATCCAGATGGCACTGCACCGCCAAGAAAAGAGGGTAACATCAAAATTATGGACTACTTTTTTGAGTATGTTGGTAAGGTCCGGTCATAGTCACTTGTTGAAATCTCTAAAAAGACAAATACTCCCCCCGTCCGGAAATACCTGTCATCAAAATGGATAAAAGGAAATGTATCTAGACGTATTTTAGTTTCAGATACATCTCTTTTTATCCATTTTGATGACTAGTATTTTCGGACGGAGGGAGTAGAAAAAGAGTTGGTGATGATGGTGTGCGTGCCATCCTGCAATATAGGCCGTCTGATTTATATCTAACGGATAGGAAAGAAACTATGGCAATTTTGCAAAAATATACCCACATGTCTCTCCACATTCACAAATAAGGCCTTCCCTCGTTCAACCTTTTCTCTCACAAGATAAACTACTCATACAAATGCATCTTGATGTTCCGTGCAACGCACGGGCAACTAGCTAATTTCTTTTAAAATAGTTGCTGTGATAATTGGGTTGAAGTGATATATTTTATGTCTGCCCCGAATGACTTCAGATTCACTAGTAGTAACAAAGAAAAGGTTGTCTTGTTAATTAACAGAAAACAGGGTGAAAACTATCACATGAGGCCGGTAAAAACAAGGCACACTGGGTTCAGCGTCATCGTCACTACAGCTGTGCGCGTGCGAGAAGTCTACATATCAAGGGGGCTACCAAGCGAGGCACCGAGACACAATGTTTGAGAGAGAAACCAACTGACATATTATGATCAAATCGAGTTGTCACCCTTCTGCTGTCATTGTTGGGGGGGGAGAGAGAGAAATACATATTGAGAGTGTGTGCGGTAGACACAGAGGCACAACTAGCGAGTGTGTGTGTGTTTGAAAGAGGAGTAGATAGATTATTATCAAGATTGATGTGCCACCCTACTCCTTCGGTGTCGGGTAGTGTGTGTGTGTGTGTGTGTGTGTGTGTGTGTGTGTGTGTGTGTTTGAGAGAGAAGCCAGTTGATAGATTAGTATCAAGATCGAGGTGTCACCCTACTCCTTCGGTGTTGGGAAGTGTGGGTGCGTGGGTGGGGGGGCAGTGACACTCACATATCTCTACTCTTATAAAAAACAGAGTTGGTGATGATGGTGTTCCTGCCATCCTGCAATATAGGCCATCCGATTTATATCCGACGGACAGGAAGGAAACTATGGCAATTTTGCAAAAAGATACCCACACCCCTCTCCGCATTTGCAAATAAGGCATTCCCTCGTTCATCCTTTCTCCCACAAGATAAACTTCTCATACAGATGCATCTTGATGTTCCGTGCAACGCATGGGCATCTTGCTAGTAGGGAGAAGGAGTTTGTGTGACACATATCTAGCTATATTAAGGGATAGGTAGATAGCATATGTGTGAGAGACATTAGTGGCTGTGGGTGGGCGGAATTAAAGGGGTGGGCGTGTTAGACATAGAGAGCGTGTGTGTTTCTGTGTGAGAGACTTGTAGGACGGGGTAGAAAGACGAATTTAACCCTGATGGAGGGAGAGAAATACACGAAGTGCACGTGTGTGATTCCGATGCCCACAGGGAAACGAGATATGTATGCGTGTGAGAGAGATTGCACAATTCATTGACGTATCACTATCTAGCGATCGTGGACGTGCATCGCTTGAACATAAGTCAATATCTACTTTGTATCGTGGCCAAAGGTACAATATCGATTCAACGCTATAAAGATTGGACACTCACATATCACATTTTTTTCTATTTAAATAAGCCTTTTTAGTTGTGCATGCCAAGTTACAGTGATGTTTCTTCAAACAACCAATGTAGCTATCATGAACATGCACCATTGTTACTCTTGCATTCAAATTCATTAGTCTTGGATGATTTAAGTTTCTATTTTGAAGTAATATATGTAGTATTCATATATGAATCCAACGGGTACAAAATTTATGAAATGGAGGCTATGTAATCATATGAGGTAACACTTTTAAGTAGCTGACTACAATATCCATTTCTTTTTGTGCGCCTCTACACTAACACGTCAATGCATTATGTTTAAAGTAAATAACCAATGGCACTAAATTATCTATTTACACGAGAAATACATAGGCTGAGAGTGTGATCCCTTTTTTTGTGAACGCGCCACTACACCCGTATGATTGGCCGCGCCCGTGTGAACGTCCAAGTTATCGGCGCATCATCCCGAGTTATTGTATTTTTTCTGGGGTGAACTTCACACCAGTTATTAACTGCTGACGCGTGCCCCGTGTACACAGTCTAGCATGACCTTCCCGCTAGCACGGTCCAAAATTAGTTGAAACTGGATACAAACGATCCCGCGGGCGGCAAAATCTCCCGCCTCCTTCTAAAATTTCCGCCACCTTAGTCTTTAGCATGCGAAATCCCCCTTTTGTCCTTGGTGCACGGAGACCAACAGTTACAATACCGCCCTCATCTACATGATAGGTCGGGGCTGCTTTGGTAACTTCCGGTCCCCCCACTACACGGCACCCCCATTTCCTCTCCCCCTCCCGCAAAAACAACTAACTACACGGCACGCCGTCCGTACTTCATCCCCCTTTCTCCCCTCCCCTCTCGAAACCCTAGACTGCTCATCCACTAGCGTACCATAGCCCATTCACTGCCAGCGGCGTCGACCTCGCCGGATCTGCTTCTGCGGCCGCATCTACCCCTCCCACCTCCCCTAGAAACAAGTAGACTGCTCATCCACCACTGTACCACAGCCCATTCAGTGCCGACCTTGTCCACGGTGCCGGATCTGCTTCGCCGGTACTCTCGTCAACCGCCGCGCATCTGTAGCGGCTCATTCGTACTCCCCATCGGAGACGCTTCGTCCACACCCCCCGGAGCCGCCCCACCGACGCCCCCATCGACGGCCTCTGATCCTCTTCGCCGACACCTTCCTCAACCCTACCGGAGCCGCTTCGCCGACACCTTCCTCAACCCTACCGGAGTAGCTTCGCCTATACCATTCTCAACCCTACCAGGGACGCTTTGCCAACTCACAAGTCCACGGCCTCAGATCCGCTTCCTCGCACCCTCATCCAACCTACCGGAGCAGCTTCTGACGCCCCATCCACGGCCGCAGATCCGCATCGTCGACACCACCCTTAACCCAACCACCGGAGCAGCTTCTAACGCCCCATCCACGGCCGCAGATCCGCATCGTCGACACCATCCTTAACCCAACCACCGGAGCAGCTTCACCTACGCCCTCGTCCACGGCCATAGATCTGCTTCGCCCACACCGTAGTCCACCCTACCGGAGCCGCTCCAGAAACACCCTACTCGACGGTTCTAGATCTCCTTACCGGACCCCAACAGCCAGCGCAGCATCATCACCCTCAACGTTTCTAACCTGATTCCCACAGTCTGGAGAGATGCCAAGCACCCGCCACGGCCTAGGTACTTGTCACCTTTAAACCCGTCCAGCATCACCTGCCCGATGTACTTCAAATATACTAACTGGTCGCTGTTACCTGTTATGCAGCTGGCAAAAACTACAAGGACGATGTTTCTTCTGGATCTAACAGCTTGGCCAACCAAGATCCTGGACTGAGGCATTGCTATGATCTTGTAAGCACATCTCTCTCTCTTGTATTGTTCTGTGCCTGCCAACGTGCTTTGCTAGGATTTTCGACCAGTAATCCCTTTGTGTAGACAATGATTTCTACTACTGGCTGCTAAATTAGATATGTAGATGTCATACATGATACTACCTCGTACCTCTGTTCCTAAATATAAGTCTTTCTAGAGATTCCACTATAGGCTACATACGGAGCAAAATGAGTGAATCTACACTCAAAAATGCATCTATATACATCTGTATGTGGTCCATACTGGAATCTCTACAAAGACATATATTTAGGAACAGGGGCAATACATTACACAAAATCGTAGGTGGCATGTAGGAATTCCAGTGCACTACATTAGGCTCCCTTAGAGTGCCTGCTAGTCCAGCATACAGAGTCATGGCTAGTTTATGGTACGCACATAATCGTTAATTGGTGGTTTAAATATGCGCAAGGGATATGCAATGTAGTATCATGTAGAGATGTATGAAATTAGCCGTGTCAACTTGCAGATAGGGTTACACAATGAAAAAGTACAAGATGTATGTGGCAATTTCATGGAACATCACAAAAAGGAGAGGAAGCGGTGAGCCTATACAGTGTGCTATGGTACGTCACTCCTCCATTGCAATCATCGTGACATGTTATTTGTATGCCAGTTCTGTTAGCCAAGTTTCTTAGGGACAGTTATTATGAGTTATCCTAAGAAAATAAGCACCTATGAATATAAGTTCCATGTAATAAGCCAGCCAATTCTTTTCATTGCGTTTTCACCTCATCTTTGGTATGATCAGTGGAAAGTCTAGATTGCATTATATTTTTTTTTCATCTTGCTTCGCATATGGAAATTAATTTGACTTGCGAACATCACAAATTGAACCCAGTGCAGTAATTAATATGATAGGAAAACAGACCATCACTATTTGCTCAAAATGCAAATACAAAGATACCATCTACTTGGCACAATCTACTTTGGTCAATGTTTTCCATAGAGATCCCATTGCCTAATTTAAATGAAGAACGCATGACCCACATTTAAATGAAGAACAATTATTTATTGAAATTCAATGGTCCAAGTGGCTGGTTATTATCGTATAACAACACCACCTGAAAGCATCATATAGCAGTAGCAGCTCACAGCAACTCATCATATAGCAGCAACAGTCTGCAATTCATCATATACCAGCAGCAGCTCATAGCAATTCATCATATAGCAGCAGCAGGAGCAGCTCATAGCAATTCATCATATAGCAGCAGCAGGAGCAGCTCATAGCAATTCATCATATAGCAGCAGCAGGAGCAGCTTGTAGCAACTCATCATATAGCAGCAACAGAAGCAGCTTGTAGCAACTCATCATATAGCAGCAGCAGCTCATAGAAATTCATCATATAGCAGCAGCAGCTCATAGCAACTCATCATACAGCAGCAACAACTCATAGCAATTCATCATATAGCAGCAGCAGGAGCAACTCATAGCAATGCATCATATAGCAGCAGCAGAAGCAGCTCATAGCAATTCATCGTATAGTGGATCAGAATGAAAATTTGGCAAAAAATCAGAGGAGATCCTCACCTTGTTGGATGAGCTCATCCTTCAACAACACCTCAAGGCCATGGCCTGGGAGGAGGGGAGGGGGAATAAGGTGCCTTCTGCCGCAGTGTGGCATCAGCCGTAGTTGTGCAGTGCCCGCTGGAGTAGTGCGTTGGGCGAACCACCGTGGAGCAGCTACTAGAGACCATGAGAATGAGGGGCGGCGCTAGAGGGAGGAGAAGCCAGGGAGATTTGCCCCTACCCGCCGACCATGTAGCCTAGCTGGACATAGCATCGTCGAGGACAAGGCCAGATGGGACCATTGGCGACGGCTCGCTAGAGGAACCCTAGTGCTGCAGGCAGGGGATCGAGGTAGAGGGAAAGGGGAGAGGAGATGCAAGCGGGCAGGGAAATGAATGCTTGCGTGTTTGTTTTTACTTGAGGGTCAGGTGTGACACGGGCGTCAGCAGTTGCATTTTGAGTGCAATATAGGCACACAACAGAGTCATTTCACTATTCCCCTTCCCTTCAATTTTTAGTGAGGTTCTACCCGAAACACCCCCCCTCCGAAGCAAAATTAGTTAAGCCCAAGCCCATAACTCAAAAATGACTTCTTTACATCTTTTATGGCTTATTTTGACAATATGCCCTGAAAAGGCGGAATCGAACTGGCCCTTAACCTGCAATTCAATTGTGCATGCAATGATGAATCACTCCTGCCTGCTATCTGTACATTTAGGCATCATCATACATGGCATAACCTAATACACGTGCATTCCATTGTAGAATCGGAATATGCAATGTTTATGTTAGTTCATACGTTGCACATGATGTTTAAATGCCCCTTAAATCTGGTCAGTCAAGTGATGGTCTTTAAGCCTCCTTCTTTGCTTCTTTTGTTGATATGTAAGATTTGCTCACACTTCTGTTCAATTGCTTGTTTGCATCAGCCAGCCATACTAGGACTGTTTGCTTTGATTACTTGTTGTTCTTGACCTAACACTCTAACAGAGCTTGTCAACGATTTAAACACTAAGGGCTGCTGTAGTGGGGCCTTATCTAACTCATAGGTGACATAAAGGTTTGGCTGTACACTACATTAGGCTCTCCAAGAGTACTTGGAGATCCAGTTCGAAGGTATGCCTAGTTTTTACATAGTGCAGACATAGTAAATGCGCATTTCATTGTGTGCAAGTGCAAGAGATGTGGCATGTTTCATTATGTGGTGTTGTTTTGTTATAATCTCATCCTTTTGTGTTCACAGACTGGAAAGTATGCATATTTATCTTCCAAGGAGACGAGTAACTAGTTTGTGTCACCTTGCAGAGGGGGTGCAATGAAGATAAGATTGAGGATTTCCAAGTACAAGATGTTAGGAAGGAGCCTTGCAGGAGAAGTAGGAGCTGCGCTGAGCCTCTTCAACCTTCTAAGGTAAGTCAATGTATGCAACTCAACAGTTCAATTCCTTGTTTGTTTCAGGCATAGTTAATTTTCTCTTTTCAATTGCTTTATTTGTCCTCAGTTAATGAGATGCCCAAATAATCATGCCTGATGTTCGGTACTTGTATCACTATTAGTTGACATAATTAAAGGCCTTACCATTTAATTACTCTGCCGAAGTGTGCCTGAAGCTTTGAAGTCTATTAACCAACTATTATTGCATGAGGCTCACAATCTAGTTTATACTACGCTAATGATTGCATAGTTTTGCATGCTGTAGTATGTTTGTATGAAACCCTCTGCTGTTCATTATGCTCCCTAAGACTTTAATTGAGGCACAGAATGGCCAACTGCTTGCTTACTTATACGCAACGTGCTGTCTAAATTTGTAACTTGTCTGTGTTTTCAATTGGGCCCCAACATCATGCTCCTCTGGTGAGCTAAGACGGATTTCTGTATGCAGGCTGCACAAACTACCTTTTTTATAATTTTTAAAATATCACCTGCTTATGCTTCATGATGTGTAACATTTTTTAAGTGACATGTAACATTATTGTTAGTCCTGTTTTGCCATGTAGTACAAAATAGTGTCTTGTTCGCTTCACTGTTGTAACTATATATTTGCCCTAGTCATGTGTACTTACAGAAACATTTCAGGATGAAGTGACATCAACACAAAGATCTGCGAGCAGTGCGGCATGGCCGTTACCGAATGATTATGGATTGGAATTGGAATGTGCTGATGTTCTCGAGCATCAACTAGAGGTGGCAAGACAACGTGTACATGATTGCCAATGTATAATCAACAAGTTGAGACTGGACATGCAGGTATTAGATGCAGGAGTCAAAAAAATGAAACAAGACACTAAGGTAACCATGAAGGAATTGGAGATTTTGCAGACTGAAATTTGTGCTATCTGAATCCGGCCAATCCTATTTTCTAAAGAGATTATAGTTCAAATGGAGTTAAGTTGATGCGCGTCCATGATGTATGAGCTGTATTTGCCCAGTGTATGTAATTTGCTATTTGTGTATCTTTATTATCACCTGTGCCGAACCACAATGCCCAGTGGGTATAATCGGCTGTAATTTCTTTATTGTATAGTGTAGGATTATTCTACCTTTCTATGCCTTGATCTCTTTGTTGTAATAGTGTAGTCTTTTTAGAGGTGATAGTATTGAGTAGGATAGTTCTTTGAATATGCTATATCGTTCAAACGGGGGCCAATTCGCCCGACCATGGCCCTTCACGGGCCATTGGATCCATGGGCCTTCTACGTCTCGTAGGATCCATGGGCCTTCTACGTCTCGTAGGTTCCATGGGCCTTCTACGTCTCGTAGGATCCATGGGCCTTGTACGTCTCGTAGGATCCATGGGCCGCCGGCACATTTATGGGTCTTGTACTGGCCTTTAATGGGCCGTAGACGGGCCTTTAATAGAAATAATACGTTTTATGGGCTGACCATAACGGACCGTTAATAGGCCGTATTTGGTGATGCTATGAAAATGGCCCAACAGACTAACGGTCCACAAACGGGCCGACTGTAACGATGGGCTGAATTTGGCCCACAAGCAGAAAATGACAGTAATGGGCCATAAGTAACCGAATGCTGCAAATGAGCCCAAGAATAAATGGGCCCTCAGAAGGCCGAAAGTTAACTTGGGCTAGAAATGGCCCAACGGAATAACGGGCTGTTAATGGGTATAAAGTGATACACTGTTCATTACGGGCCAGTCTCACCACGGGTCGTTAATGGGTGTAAAGTAATACACTGTTCATTACGGGCCAGTTTCAGCACGGGCCGCTAATGGGCCAAGAGTTACAAAGGGCCTCATATGGGCCGAAAGACGTCATGGGCTATACATGGGCCAGAAGTGAAAACGGGCTGGAATCATAGTGGACGACCCAGATGACGCTACTGGGCCTAATTCGGATAGGGCGTAACAGGCCTTGGGTTAGCGGGCTGTAAATGGGCTACATGCAAACAGGCCGTTAACAGGCTTTCCATGGGCCGACCCGCCAGCTTTGACCAAGTCAAACGGGCCGGCCCGCCAACTTTTGACCAAGTTAAACGGCCCGGCCTGCCAGCTTTTGACCAAGTCAAACGGGCCGGCCTTTTCACAGGAATGGGCCACTATTGGGCCGTGCCACGTGTCGATGTATCATAGGCGCCTATCTGACCCGCTGACGAGCTGACACGTGTTTCGTCCGGCCAATAAGAATTTTACATGTGGAAATTTCCCATTGGTTGGGGCTGTTAACGGGTTATCGGATCCAAAACCCGACCCGATAGCTTAACGGCGCTCCGTTACGGTGGATGCCACGTGTCGGTCACCCTTGACGAAAGCACTTCTGTGATGCACGATTTATCGTCATGGAAGTGGACACTTTTGTGATGATAATTTTGGCAATGTCATGGAACACTTCTACGACAGCACAGGTATGACTATCTTGATTCTGTCATAAATTTGTCATGGATGTACATGCATGACAAAAAAAGCGACCTACTGTGACAAACACGTATCATCATGGAAGTGTATTTTTTTGTTGTGTATCTATGAACAATATTTGAATCTTCTCTGAATTCTTTTATGTATGATTGGTTTATCTTTGTAAGTCTCTTCGAATTATCAGTTTGGTTTGGCCTACTAGATTGATCTTTCTTCCAATGGGAGAAGTGCTTAGCTTTGGGTTCAATCTTGCGGTGCTCGATCCCAGTGACAGAAAGGGAAACAACACGTATTGTATTGTTGCCATCGAGGATAAAAAGATGGGGTTTACATCATATTGCATGAGTTTATCCCTCTACATCATGTCATCTTGCTTAAGGCGTTACTCTGTTCTTATGAACTTAATACTCTAGATGCATGCTGGATAGCGGTCGATGTGTGGAGTAATAGTAGTAGATGCAGAATCGTTTCGGTCTACTTGTCTCGGATGTGATTCCTATATACATGATCATGCCTAGATATTCTCATAATTATTCGCTTTTCTATCAATTGCTCGACAATAATTTGTTCACCCACTGTAATACTTATGCTATCTTGAGAGAAGCCACTAGTGAAACCTATGGCCCCCGGGTCTATTTTCCATCATACAAGTTCCCAATCTACTTTACTTTGCTATCTTTTACTTTCAATCTATATCATAAAAATACCAAAAATATTTATCTTATTATCATCTCTATCAGATCTCACTCTTGCAAGTGGCCGTGAAGGGATTGACAACCCCTTTATCGTGTTGATTGCGAGGTTCTTATTTGTGTGTGTAGGTACGAGGTGACTCGCGTGTGGTATCCTACTGGATTGATACCTTGGTTCTCAAAAATTGAGGGAAATACTTACGCTGCTTTACTGCACCACCCTTTCCTCATCAAGGGAAAACCAACACAGTGCTCAAGAGGTAGCAGGAAGGATTTCTGGCACTGTTGCCCGGAAGGCTTACGCAAAGTCAAGTCAAGATTTGATCGCCTGACAACTAGCCATTTCTGGCGCCATTGCCGGGGAGATCTACGCCAAGTCAAGACTTACCAAGTACCCATCACAACTCTTATCCTTCGCATTACATTATTTGCCATTTGCCTCTCGTTTTCCTCTCCCCCACTTCACCCTTGTCGTTTCATTCGCCCTGTTTTTCTATTCGCCTCTTTTGCGCTTGCTTCATCGTTATGGCTAGTCCTTTATCTACTCCTTTGTCTCCCAAGAATGAAGTTCTTAATTTTAAACAAAGGGAGGGAGAAAATCTAAAAGATGCTTGGCACAGAATTTGCAATGCGCAAAATAGATCTACTAGGAAGCAATCTACTTCCATTCTTCTTCGCAATTTTTATGTAGGCATCACTCCTTGGAATAGATATATTCTTGATACCATTACCGGAGGAATTTTCTTGGGCAGCCATACTTTTGATTCTTATAATGCTATGATAGATTTGTTTGGCCCACCACCTCTTTTGGTTAATGGAACTATTTTAACTTTGGAACATGTGATGCAACGGCTTGAAATTATTGAAAATAAAGTTGCCACCGTAGAGTTGATTGAAAATTTGGATAGAAAGATCCATAACCAAATTACCCAATACGGATCTAAGGTAGGAGTTGCTCTTAATTTTTTTAAAGAAAAGGAACCTATGGTTAATGAAAAGATATATCAAGATTCCACTAGAATTGATAAAATTGAGGATATTATTACCAACCTAGGGTCTGCCTTTTCTTCCGTAAAAAATACTCCTTTTAATGCTAAGATTTCCAAATTGATGTATGTTCCTAAAAATAAGGGTGAAACTTCTAGTAAGGGAAATGCGGACCTTAAATCCATAAGTGTTCACCCCAACTGTGTCACTATCCTTAAGGAACCTTTTGCTACAAATGATTTTCTCGATTTCGTGCCTAGGAGTTTGACAATTAATAAAAACAAAGAAACTCCTAGGAGTTATAGGTGTCTTATTGAAGAATTGCATACCAAAGATGACAATACCTAGATCTATCTTCGCTTTTATGCCTAGCTAGGGGCGTTAAACGATAGCGCTTGTTGGGAGGCAACCCAATTTTATTTTGATTCCTTGCTTTTTGTTCCTGTTTAGTAATAAATAATTTATCTAGCCTCTGTTTTGGTTGTGTTTTTTGTGTTTAATTAGTGTTTGTACCAAGTATAACCGTTGGGAAGACTTGGGGAAAGTCTTTTTGATCCTGCTGTAAAAAACAGAAACTTTAGCGCTCACGAGAATTTCTGCCATTTTTTTTACTGGAGAGTGATATTTAGTTAATTCTTTTTGCAGATGATTAATAGATAAATTCCTCACATCCAGAAATTTATTTTAGAATTTTTGGGGTTCCAGAATTTTGCGTTAGTTACAGATTACTACAGACTGTTCTGTTTTTGACAGATTCTGTTTTCGTGTGTTGTTTGCTTATTTTAATGAATCTATGGCTAGTAAAAGAGTTTATAAACCATAGAGAAGTTGGAATACAGTAGGTTTAACACCAATATAAATAAATAATAAGTTCATCACAGTACCTTGAAGTGGTGTTTTGTTTTCTTTCGCTAACGGAGCTCACGAGATTCTCTTGTTAAGTTTTGTGTTGTGAAGTTTTCAAGTTTTAGGTAAAGATTTGATGGATTATGGAACAAGGAGTGGCAAGATCATAAGCTTGGGTATGCCCATGTAAACCCAAGGTAAAATACAAGGACACCAAAAAGCCTCAGCTTGGGGATGCCCCGAAAGGCATCCCCTCTTTTGTCTTCGTTCATCGGTAACTTTACTTGGAGCTATATTTTTATTCAGCACATGATATGTGTTTTGCTTGGAGCGTCTTGTATGATTTGAGTCTTTGCTTTTTAGTTTACCACAATCATACTTGCTGTACACACCTTTTGAGAGAGACACATGAATTGGAATTTATTATAATACTCTATGTGCTTCACTTATATCTTTTGAGCTATATAGTTTTTGCTCTAGTGCTTCACTTATATCTTTTAGAGCACGGTGGTGGTTCTATTTTATAGAAATAATTGATCTCTCATGCTTCACTTATATTATTTTGAGAGTCCTTTAGAACAACATGGCAATTTTCTTTTAGGTGTAATAAAAACTTTCATATAAGTGCATTGAATACTAAGAGAAGTTTGATACTTGATGATTGTTTTGAGATATGGAGATGGTGATATTAGAGTCATGCGAGTTGAGTAGTTGTGAATTTGAGAAATACTTGTGTTGAAGTTTGTGATTCCCGTAGCATGCACGTATGATGAAACGTTATGTGATGAAGTTGGAGCATGATTTATTTATTGATTGCCTTCCTTATGAGTGGCGGTCGGGGACGAGCGATGATCTTTTCCTACCAATCTATCCCCCTAGGATCATGCGCGTAGTACTTTGTTTCAATAACTAATCGATTTTTGCAATAAGTATGTGAGTTCTTTATGACTAATGTTGAGTCGATGGATTATACGCACCCTCACCCTTCCACGATTTCTAGCCTCTCTAGTACCGCGCAACTTTCACTGGTACCATAAACCCACCATAACTTCCTCAAAACAGCCACCATACCTACCTATTATGGCATTTCCATAGCCATTCCGAGATATATTTCCATGCAACTTTCCACCGTTCCGTTTTCTATGACATGCTTCATCATTGTCATATTGCTTTGCATGATCATGTAGTTGACATCGTATTTGTGGCAAAGCCACCGTTCATAATGTTTTCATACATGTCACTCTTGATTCATTGCATATCCCGGTACACCGCCGGTGGCATTCACATAGAGTCATATTTTGTTCTAAGTATTGAGTTGTAAGTAAAACGAAGTGTGATGATCATCATTATTAGAGCATTGTCCCAGTGAGGAAAGGATGATGGAGACTATGATTCCCCCACAAGTCAGGATGAGACTCCGGATGAAAAAAAGAAAAAAAAGAGGCAAAAAAGGAAGAAGGCCCAAATAAATAAAAATAAAAAATGAAATGAGAGAAAAAGAGAGAAGGGACAATGTTACTATCCTTTTTCCACACTTGTGCTTCAAAGTAGCACCATGATCTTCATAATAGAGAGTCTCTTATGTTGTCACTTCCATAAACTAGTGGGAATTTTATATTATAGAACTTGGCTTGTATATTCCAATGATGGGCTTCCTCAAATTGCCCTAGGTCTTCGTGAGCAAGCAAGTTGGATGCACACCCACTTAGTTTCTTTTGTTGAGCTTTCATACACTTATAGCTCTAGTGCATCCGTTGCATGGCAATCCCTACTCACTCACATTGATATCTATTAATGGGCATCTCCATAGCCCGTTGATACACCTAGTTGATGTGAGACTATCTTCTCCTTTTTTGTCTTCTCCACAACCACCATTCTATTCCACCATAGTGCTATATCCATGGCTCACGCTCATATATTGCGTGAAGATTGAAAAAGTTTGAGAACATCAAAAGTATGAAAAAATTGCTTGGATTGTCATCGGGGTTGTGCATGATTTAATATTTTGTGTGATGAAGATAGAGCATAGCCAGACTATATGATTTTGTAGGGATAACTCTCTTTGGCCATGCTATTTTGAGAAGACATGATTGCTTAGTTAGTATGCTTGAAGTATTATTATTTCTATGTCAATATTAAACTTTTATCTTGAATCTTTCGGATCTGAACTTTCATGCCACAATAAATAAAAATTACATTGAGAAATATGTTAGGAAGCATTCCACATCAAAAATTCTGTTTTTATCATTTACCTACTCGAGGACGAGCAAGAATTAAGCTTGGGGATGCTTGATACGTCTCCAATGTATCTATAATTTTTGATTGTTCCATGCTATTATATTATCTATTTTGGATGTTAATGGGCTTATTTTTACACTTTTATATTATTTTTGGGACTAACCTATTAACTGGAGGCCCAACCCAAATTACATTTTTTTGCCTATTTTAGAGTTTCGCTGAAAAGGAATATCAAATGGAATCCAAACGGAATGAAACCTTTGGGAGCGTTATTTTTGGAACAAACATGATCCAGGAGACTTGGAGTGCACGTCAAGAAACAATCGAGAGGCCACGAGGCACGGGGGCGCACCCCCCCTGGGCATGCCCTCCACCCTCGTGGGCCCCTCGTTGCTCCACCGACCTACTTCTTCCTCCTATATATATCCATATACCCCGCAAACATCGAGGAGCACCACCAAAACCTAATTCCACCGACGCAACCTTCTGTACCCAAGAGATCCCATCTTGGGGCCTTTTCTGGAGCTCCGCCGGAGGGGTCATCGATCATGGAGGGCCTCTACATCAACTCCATGGCCCCTCCGATGATGTGTGAGTAGTTTACTTCAGACCTTCAGGTCCATAGCTAGTAGCTAGATGGCTTCTTCTCTCTCTTACGATCTCAATACAAAGTTCTCCTCGATTCTCTTGGAGATCTATTCGATGTAACTCTTCTTTTTGCGGTTTGTTTGTCAAGATTCGATGAATTGTGGGTGTATGATCCAGATTATCTATGAACAATATTTGAATCTTATCTGAATTCTTTTATGTATGATTGGTTTGTCTTTGCAAGTCTCTTTGAATTATCAGTTTGGTTTGGCCTAGTAGATTCATCTTTCTTCCAATGGGAGAAGTGCTTAGCTTTGGGTTCAATCTTGCGGTGCTCGATCCCAATGACAGAAAGGGAAATGACACGTATTGTATTGTTGCCATCAAGGATAAAAAGATGGGGTTTACATCATATTGCATGAGTTTATCCCTCTACATCATGTCATCTTGCTTAAGGCGTTACTCTATTCTTATGAACTTAATACTCTAGATGCATGCTAGATAGCAGTCGATGTGTGGAGTAATAGTAGTAGATGCAGAATCGTTTTGGTCTACTTGTCTCGGACGTGATGCCTATATACATGATCATGCCTAGATATTCTCATAATTATTCGCTTTTCTATCAATTGCTCGACAGTAATTTGTTCACCCACCGTAAACCTTATGCTATCTTGAGAGAAGCCAGTAGTGAAACCTATGGCCCCCGGGTCTATTTTCCATCATAAAAGTTTCCAATCTACTTTATTTTGCTATCTTTTACTTTCAGTCTATATCATCAAAATACCAAAAATATTTATCTTATTATCATCTCTATCAGATCTCACTCTTGCAAGTGGACGTGAAGGGATTAACAAACCCTTTATCGCGTTGGTTGCGAGGTTCTTATTTGTGTGTGTAGGTACGAGGTGACTCGTGCGTGGTCTCCTACTGGATCGATACCTTGGTTCTCAAAAACTGAAGGAAATACTTACGCTGATTTACTACACCACCCTTTCCTCTTCAAGGGAAAACCAACACAGTGCTCAAGATGTAGCACACTCCGAGGCTTATGGGGGACACCATGCTGGAGATAGAATTGCACATAAGGTATTGCAATCCGGTTTTTATTGGCCTACTCTTTTCAAATATGCCCGTAAGTTTGTCTTGTCTTGTGATGAATGTCAAAGAATTGGTAATATTCGTAGACGTCAAGAAATGCCTATGAACTATTCACTTGTTATTGAACCATTTGATGTTTGGGGCTTTGATTATATGGGACCGTTTCCTTCCTCTAATGGGTATACACATATTTTAGTTGTTGTTGATTATGTTACTAAGTGGGTAGAAGCTATTCCAACTAGCAGTGCTGACCATAACACCTCTATTAAGATGATTAAAGAAGTTATTTTTCCAAGGTTTGGAGTCCCTAGATACTTAATGACTGATGGTGGTTCACATTTTATTCATGGTGCTTTTCATAAAATGCTTGCTAAGTATAATGTTAATCATAGAATTGCATCTCCATACCACCCACAGTCTACTAGTCAAGTAGAACTGAGTAATAGAGAGATTAAATTAATTTTGCAAAAGACTGTTAATAGATCAAGAAAGAATTGGTCCAAGAAACTTGATGATGCATTATGGTCCTATAGAACTGCATATAAAAATCCTATGGGTATGTATCCATATAAGACGGTTTATGGAAAAGCATGTCACTTACCTCTCGAACTAGAACATAAGGCATATTGGGCCATTAAAGAGCTCAATTATGATTTCAAACTTGCCGGTGATAAGAGACTATTTGACATTAGCTCACTTGATGAGTGGAGAACCCATGCCCATGAGAATGCCAAACTGTTTAAAGAAAAAGTTAAAAGATGGCATGACAAAAGGATACAAAAGCGCGAGTTTAATGTAGGTGATTATGTTTTGTTATACAACTCTAGTTTAAGATTTTTTGCAGGAAAACTCCTCTCTAAATGGGAAGATCCTTCAGTTATCGAGGTGGTCTATCGTTCCGGTGCCATAACAATCAACAACTTCGAAGGCACAAATCCAAAGGTGGTGAACGGTCAAAGAATCAAACATTATATCTTAGGTAATCCCATAAATGTTGAAACCAATGTTATTGACACCATAACCCCGGAGGAGTAAATAAGGGACACTTTCCAGAACATTTTAGACTCCAAAAAGGAATAGGTATGTGGTACGGTAAGTAAACCGACTCCAAAATAGTCCTAATATCATTTTTTCTTCGTTTTGGAATGTTTAAAAGTGTAGGAAACATAAGAAGTAGTCCGAAAGGGACACGAGGCATCCACGAGGGTGGTGGGCACGCCCCCTGCCTCGTGGGCACCTCGTGTGCCCTCCGGACTCCGTTTTCTTGCACGATATTTCTTTTGGTCGATAAAAATTCATTATATAATGTCCCGAAGGTTTTGACCACCGTACCACGACAAAATCCTCTGTTTTTGTTTTGAATTGTTTCTGCCGCAGATTAGATCAAGATGTCTTCTCAAGAGTCAGTCGGGGAGAGCCGGGTATCTCACCCGACACCATGGCCAAAAGCAAACAGCAATGCCGATCACTTTGGGCCATCAACTGAGGAATAGATGGAGGCCGACTTGAAAAGGATAGATGCCATGGAGGAAGATCATGAAGTTACCTCTCGTCTCCAAGCCAGATTTATGATGGAGGAACTCCAGAGCTCAGTTATTCCAAATTCGGTCATCCCTCCCAATGCAAGATTTCTTTCTTATGAAAATATGAAAAAGAGTGTTACTTGTTCTCCCGCAGCTATGCAACATCCATGGGTGAAAGAATCTTTAGCCATCTCGGGAAAACTCTGGAGGGAAACAATGGATCTTAAGCAGCAAGTCAATAAGCTCGACGAAGAGAACCATATCCTAAGGGGCATCATCGCCAAAAATATCACATCACTACCTCCGAAGAAAGAGACATAAACACATGGGTATGGGCACTCCCCTTGGCAACTGCCAAGCTTGGGGGAGGTGCACCGGTATCATATCACCATCACACTTCTATATTTACCGTTTTTCTTAGTTTGATCCTTTTGGTTATATCTTGATCTAGTAGAATAAAGTTTAGTATGATCTAGCTTTGAGTTTTTGTGTTGATCCTTATCAATGTAATCGAGTCCGTGAGCTACATATAATAAAGATTAGTCTTGAGTCGAGGGCTTGGTTATCTTGCTATGATCTTGAGGTAATAAAAGAAAAAAGAAAGAATAAAAAGAAATAAAGAGATCATATTGATCTTATGGAGAGTAATGACTTCACATATAAAGAGTATGATGAATAAAAGTTGTTGATAGTTGACAAACATAGTTTTGGTCATCGTTGCAATTAATAGGAAGTAATAAAGAAAGAGAGGTTTTCACATATAAATATACTATCTTGGACATCTTTTATCATTGTGAGCACTCACTAAAATATGACATGCTAAAAAGTTGATGTTGGACAAGGAAGACAACATAATGGGTTATGTTTTCTTATATCCGAAATAAATTATATTATCATGGATCATCCAACATTTTGAGCTTGCCTTTCCCCCTCATGCTAGCCAAATTCTTTGCACCAAGTAGGGATACTACTTGTGCTTCCAAATATCCTTAAACCCAGTTTTGCCATGAGAGTCCACCATATCTACCTATGGATTGAGTAAGATCCTTCAAGTAAGTTGTCATTGTTGCAAGCAATAAAAATTGCTCTCTAAATATGTATGATCTATTAGTGTGGAGAAAATAAGCTTTATACGAGCTTGTGATATGGAAGAAATAAAAGCGACGTAATGCATAATAAAGGTCCCTATCACAAGTGCAATATAAAGTGCCATTCTTTTGCATTAAGATTTTGTGCATCCAACCATAAAAGCACATGACAACCTCTGCTTCCCTCTGCGAAGGGCCTATCTTTTATTTTTGTCTTATACCTTATACAAGAGTCATTGTGATCTTCACCTCTCCTTTCTACAATTTATCCTTTGGCAAGCACTATGTGTTGGAAAGATCTTGATATATATATATATCCAATTGGATGTGGGTTTTCATAAAGCATTATTGTTGATGTTACCCTTGAGGAAAAAGGTTGGGAGGCAAAACTATAAGCCCCTATCTTTCTCTGTGTCCGATTAAAACTTCATACCCATAAGTATTGCATGAGTGTTAGCAATTGTGAAAGACTAAATGATAGTTGAGTATGTGGACTTGCTGAAAAGCTCTTATATTGACTCTTTACGATGTTATGATAAATTGCAATTGCTTCAATGACTGAGATTATAGTTTGCTAGTTTTTCAATGAAGTTTCTGGTTCATACTTTAGATTGTGAATAGATTGTTACTTCAGCATAAGAAATCATTTGACAATATATATATATATATATATATATATATATATATATGTTGCTATTCTAAGAATGACCATGATGCCCTCATGTCTGTATTTTATTTTATCGACACCTCTATCTCTAAACATGTGGACATATTTTTTGATATCGGCTTCCGCTTGAGGACAAGCGAGGTCTAAGCTTGGGGGAGTTGATACGTCCATTTTGCATCATCCTTTTATATTGATATTTATTGCATTATGGGATGTTATTACACATTATGTCACAATACTTATGTCTTTTCTCTCTTATTTTACAGGGTTTACATGAAGAGTGAGAATGCCGGCAGCTGGAATTCCGGGCTGGAAAACGAGCAAATATTAGAGACCTATTCTGCACAACTCCAAAAGTCCTGAAACTCCACGAAAGTCAGTTTTGGAATATATTAAAAATGTTGGGCTAAGAAAGCACCAAAGGTGGGCCACCCACTTTCCACAAGGGTGGAGGGCGCGCCCCCTGCCTCGTGTGCCACCTGGAAGCACCCCGATGCCCATCTTCTGGTATAAGGTGTCTTTTTCCCTGGAAAAAAAATCAGAAGGAAGCTTTTGGGACGAAGTGTCGCCGTCTCGAGGTGGAACCTTGGCGGAAGGTAACGGCCTGTCGACTGCTTATCTTGACCATCCTTCAAGTTATCTCTTCATTCTTCTGTTTGATCTAAATGTGTATTTTGCAGAGAAAATGAGACTGGCCCTGGAGAAGAAGGACTTGGACCTTGCAGCTACGCAAAAGGAGGCTCAGGAGAAGACTGCCTTTGCTGACCAGAAACTGGCTTCGGCCGGAGCGCTAGAGGAAGAAATCAACAAGTTGAAGTCGTCTCTCACTGAATCCAATCGAGAGGCGACTCGTCTGAAAAAAGATAAAGTGGCTCTGAACGACCAGCTGGAAAGCATGACTCGCTAGAAGAACGATTTGGAGGCTTATCTGAAAGCTCTCGCCAAGAAACTCTTTCTTATGCTCGAAGGTATCCCTTTTTTACCCGACTGTTTTACTGTTTGCAAGTTAGACCTGACCAGTCGACTCGTTAACTCCTTGACTCTGCAAAATTCTGCCAAAACTTTGAAGAGGAGACTGGACGGATCAAGACGGGCTTGGACCCTATCCTTTCTCCAGTCGGCGACGAGGCTGCCATGAATGTGCTTCGACTGGAATCCCGCGTCGCCAATGTTACAAGTTATCTTGCCCGTCTGAAGGTTGCAGTTTCACGCATCGACTCATCGCTCTGGACAAGGGCAACGCTTCAGAATGATCTCGAGTCTCTGATGGCTTGACTCAATGAGGTCCCTGGTCGAGTGCACGAATGGAAGAAGTCCTCTACCCGAAGCGGTGCTGATGTGGCTTTGTCACTGGTTAGGGTCCACTGCAGAGAAGCTCGAGAAGAGAAGCTGGCGGCAATCAAGGTCGCAAACACAAAAAGGCACGACTTCTAGTCCTTCATGGAGACTTTCATTGCTGCTGCCACTCGGATCGCTGACGGGATTGATTTGGATGAGTTTGTCGAGCCTGCAAGTCCTCCTCCTGCCGAGTGAACAAACTTGATACTTAAACTTGCTTTAAATTTGCCTCGGAATGCCGACTGGTTTTTGTAACCGTTAAACTCCTTCGGGCCCGACGCCCGAGTACTTTTGTTCTTCGTCCTGAAACTCTTGAGATTTTATCTGATCTTGGTTTATCTTCTGCATGTGCTTGCGTTTGCCTTCGAGTGGAACTTATTCTTCACTCGGAATATTCTGAGGGATATATCCCAGTCGACCTACGCCTCATCGTCCTTGCGGATAGGGATGGAGCGGACATTGTAATTGTGGCACAGCTCTGAGGAGAGGTTTGCAGTCGACCTGCACCTCATCGTCCTTACGGATAGGGATGCAACGGACATTGTACTTGTGGCGTAGCTCCATGGAGAGGATTGCAGTCGACCTGCACCTCGTCGTTCTTGTGGATAGGGATGGAGCGCACATTGTACTTGTGGCGCAGCTCCGTGGAGAGGATTACAGTCGACCTGCACCTCATCGTCCTTGTGGATAGGGATGGAGCGCACATTGTACTTGTGGCGCAGCTCCGTGGAGAGGATTGCAGTCGACCTGCACCTCGTCGTCCTTGCGGATAGGGATGGAGTGCACATTGTACTTGCAGCGTAGCTCCGTCGAGAGGATTGCAGTCGACCTGCACCTCGTCGTCCTTGCGGATAGGGATGGAGCGCACATTGTACTTGTGGCGCAGCTCCTTGGAGAGGATTGCAGTCGACCTGCACCTCGTCATCCCTGCGGATAGGGATGGTTTTTCAACTTAGGCGAGTACTAGACTGCAGTTAAGCTCCCGAGTGTGAGGTTTGCTCATCACTCGGTAGGTTTTTCTGAAACTTAGGCGAGTACTGGACTGCAGCTAAGCCACTGAGTGTGAGGTTTGCTCATCACTCGGTAGGATTTCTGAAACTTAGGCGAGTACTGGACTACAGGTAAGCCCTGGAGTGTGAGGTTTGCTCATCACTCGCTAGGATTTTTGAAACTTAGGCGAGCACTGGGCTGCAGCTAAGCCCCCGAGTGTGAGGTTTGCTCATCACTCGGTAGGATTTTTGAAACTTAGGCGAGCACTGGGCTGCAGCTAAGCCCCCAAGTGTGAGGTTTGCTCATCACTCGGTAGGATTTTTGAAACTTAGGCGAGCACTGGGCTGCAGCTAAGCCCCCGAGTGTGAGGATTGCTCATCACTTGTAGGATTTTTGAAACTTAGGTGAGTATTGGACTACAGCTAAGCCCCCGAGTGTAAGGTTTGCTCATCACTCGGTAGGATTTTCTCAACTTAAGTGAGTACTGGACTGCAGCTAAGCCCTCCGAGTGAGAAGCTTGTTCATCACTCAATAGGGATGGTTTCAACTTAGGCGAGTACTGGACTGCAGCTAAGCCCCCGGGTGAGAGGCTTGCTCACCGCTCGGTAGGATTTTTTCAACTTAGGCGAGGACTGGACTGCAGCTAAGCCCCCGAGTGAGAGCTTGCTCACCACTTGGTAGGATTTTTTCAACTTAGGCGAGTACTGGACTGTAGCTAAGCCCCCGAGTGAGAGGCTTGGTCACCACTCGATAGGATTTTTTCAACTTAGGCGAGTACCGGACTGTAGCTAAGCCCCCGAGTGAGAGGCTTGCTCACCACTTGGTAGGATTTTTTCAACTTAGGCGAGTACTGGACTGCAGCTAAGCCCCCGAGTGAGAGGCTTGCTGACCACTCAGTAGGATTTTTTCAACTTAGATGAGTACTGGACTGCAGCTAAGCCCCCGAGTGAGAGGCTTGCTCACCACTCGGTAGGATTTTTTCAACTTAGGCGAAACGGATTCGCAGCTAAGCCTCTGAGTGAGAGGTTTGCTCATCACTCAGTAGGATTTTTTCAACTTAGGCGAAACGGATTCGCAGCTAAGCCACCCACTGGGGGATTTCAGAAACAAGCGTAAGAAATCGACAATCATTTTAGAAGACTGAAAAACTCTTGTCTTTGATAAACAAACTACAAAGGTGTTTTTATTACATCTCAATAGACTGAGTGCTTAAGTATAAAAGGGGCGGAGCAGCTCCGCATTCCAAGCTCGCGGCTCGTCTTTCTTGTGCTCGACGTTGTAGAGGTGGCACGCTCCATTGTGGAGCACTCTGGTGACAATGAAGGGCCCTTCCCAGGCAGGAGCAATCTTGTGAGGTTTCTGCTGATCCACTCGGAGAAACAAGTCTCCCTCTTGAAATGCTCGACTCCTCACGTTTTTGGCATGGATGGTTGATCGGATCAAGGCCATCTCTCTTTCTTCTTCCAGGAGATCGACTACATCTTGTTGTGCCTGTTCTGCTTCTTCTTCTGAGAAAAGCTCGACTCGGGGCGCATTGTGGAGCAAGTCACTCAGAAGTACAACTTCGGCTCCATAAACCAAGAAAAGGGGGTTCTGCCAGTCGATCGATTGGGAGTTGTCCTCAATCCCCACAATACTGATGGAAGTTCATCGACCCATGATCCTGCTGCGTGTTTGAGGTCACACATTAGTCGGGGTTTCAATCCTTTGAGAATCAATCCATTTGCTCTTTCAGCTTGCCCATTCGACCGGGGGTGGGCGACTGAGGCATAGCCGACTCGAGTACCTTGGGAAGCACAGAAAGTTCTGAACTCATCAGAATCGAAGTTTGACCCATTGTCAGTGATGATGCTGTGTGGAACACCATATCTGAATGTTAACTCTCTGATGAAGCTGACAGCAGTACTGGCTTCAAGGTTCTTGATAGGCTTGGCTTCAATCCACTTGGTGAACTCGTCGACTGCTACAAGCACATGAGTGAATCCACTCCTACCAGTCCTCAGAGGTCCAACCATGTCCAATCCCCAAATAGCAAAGGGCCAGACGAGTGGAATGGTCTTTAGGGACGACGCAGGCTTGTGAGACATGTTGGAATAAAACTGGCAACCTTCACATTTGTCGACTATTTCTTTTGCCATGTCATTTGCCCGTGGCCAGTAAAATCCCGCTCAGTATGCTTTGTCCACAATGGTCCGAGAGGACGCATGGTGACCACAGGTCCCCGAGTGGATGTCATTGAGGATCACTCGACCTTCTCTAGGTGTTATGCATTTCTGGCAAACTCCAGTCACACTTTCTCTGAACAACTGTCCTCTTATCATAGTAAATGCTTTAGATTGACGGACGATCTGTCGAGCCTCTTCTTCATCCTCTAGGAGTTCCCTTCTAAGAATGTGAATGATATATGGTACTGTCCAATCGGGGGTGATGACCAAAACCTCCATAATCAAATCGACCATGGCTGGAACCTCGATTTCAGTCGGATCGGTGGCACTCTTCGGCTTAGCTTCCCTTTTGGAGCCTCTCTTTGCCAGATCATCGGCTGCTTGATTTTTCAGTCGAGGGATGTGATGGAGCTCTAACCCCTCAAACCTCTTTTCAAACTTTCTCACTGCATTGCAATAACCAGTCACAATTGTGCTTCTGACGTCCCACTCCTTCATCACCTGATTGACCACTAAATCTGAGTCGCCATAGACCATGAGGCGATGGACACCGAGTGAAATGGCCATACGCAACCCATACAGAAGTGCTTCATATTCAGCTTCATTGTTGGAGGAGTCAAAGTGAATCTGGAGAACATAGCTGAGTTTGTCACCACGGGGGGATACCAACACCACCCCAGCACCGGAACCATTCAACATCTTGGACCCATCAAAGAACATGGTCCAATGCTTCGAGTGAATTTGGGCCGGAAGTTGCTGTTCGATCCACTCGGCGAGGAAATCAGCTATTGCTTGGGACTTGATAGCTTTCTTTGCCTCAAATTTGATGTCCAGGGAAAGGAGTTCAATCGCCCACTTCGCCACTCGACCAGTTGCATCTCTGTTTTTCAGAATCTCTGATAATGGAGCGTCGCTGACGACTGTGATGGAATGATCAGAGAAATAGTGTGCAACCTTCTTCGTGGTCATGTAAATCCCATAAACAAGCTTCTGATAATGTGGATATCTTTGCTTTGACGGAGTCAGAACTTCAGAAACATAATATACTGGGCGCTGAACTTTATAGGCTTTTCCTTCTTCCTCCCGCTCGACCGTGAGTACTGTACTGACAACTTGTCAAGTGGCTTCAATATAAAGCAGTAAAGGCTCTTTGCTGATTGCTGCAGTGATACGTCTCCAACGTATCTATAATTTTTGATCGCTCCATGCTATATTATCTACTATTTTGGACTATATTGGGCTTTATTTTCCACTTTTATATTATTTTTTGGACTAACCTATTAACCGGAGGCCCAGCCCAGAATTGCTGTTTTTTGCCTATTTCAGTGTTTCGAAGAAACGGAATATCAAACGGAGTCCAAACGGAATAAACCTTTCTGGAACGTGATTTTCTTCCCGAATATGACCCGGGAGACTTGGACCCTACGCCAAGGAAGCTTCGAGGTGGGCATGAGGTAGGGGGGCGCGCCCTATACCCCCAGGCGCGCCCCCACCCTCGTGGGCCCACCGAAGCTCCACCGACCTACTTCTTCCTCCTATATATACCTACGTACCCCCAAACGAACAGAGACGGAGCCAAAAACCTAATTCCACCGCCACAACTTTCTGTATCCATGAGATCCCATCTTGGGGCCTGTTGCGGAGCTCCGCCGGAGAGGGCCGTCATCACGGAGGGCTTCTACATCATCATAGCCTCTCCGATGAAGTGTGAGTAGTTTACCTCACACCTTCGGGTCCATAGTTATTAGCTAGATGGCTTCTCTCTTTTTGGATCTCAATACAAAGTTCTCCCCCTCTCTCGTGGAGATCTATTCGATGTAATCATCTTCTTTTTGCGGTGTGTTTGTTGAGACCGATGAATTGTGGGTTTATGATCAAGTCTATCTATGAATAATATTTGAATCTTCTCTGAATTCTTTTATGTATGATTGGTTATCTTTGCAAGTATCTTCGAATTATCCGTTTGGTTTGGCCAACTAGATTGGTAGTTCTTGCTGAGGGAGTCCTGGATTAGGGGGTCTCCGGATAGCCGGACTATCTCCATTGATGGGACCGTTAGACTATGAAGATACAAGATTGAAGACTTCATCTCGTGTACGGATGGGACTCTACTTGGCGTGGAAGGCAAGCTAGGCAATACGTATATGGATATCGCCTCCTTTGTAACCGACCTTGTGTAACCCTAACCCTATCCGGTGTCTATATAAACCGAAGGGTTTTAGTCCGTAGGACAACAATCACAACATACAATCATACCATAGGCTAGCTTCTAGGGTTTAGCCTCTCTGATCTCGTGGTAGATCTACTCTTGTACTACACATATCTTCAATATTAATCGAGCAGGACGTAGGGTTTTACCTCCATCAAGAGGGCCCGAACCTGGGTAAAACATTGTGTCCCCTGCCTCCTGTTACCATCCGGCCTAGACGCACAGTTCGGGACCCCCTACCCGAGATCCGCCGGTTTTGACACCGACATTGGTGCTTTCATTGAGAGTTCTGCTGTGTCGTCGCCACCAGGAAGGATGTCTCGTCCCGTCTTTAAAGACGGCACTATCACTGAGGGAACTCTGGCTATCGTCCAAACTCTCCGGCTAGGTGGTTTTCTTATGACCGCCTGTTCGGCCGCTGTGCCGACGATGACTTCTCGGGTCATCGAAAGAAATCTTCACGTCAACTCGGAACTCGCCGAGCAGTTAGATCCAATGGAGCTCTCTTCCCTGAACGAGCTCTTGGATCGCATCGCCGCCCTGGGAGTCGCTACAGACTATGATCAGATTGGGCCTCAACCCGATCTGAGAGAAATTAACTCTCCCCAGGTCACCCATCACGTTGCAGTGGTGGAAGAACAATGTGACAACCCTTCATCCATCTTAAGGACTAGCTACGTCTGGATTCCCGATCCCTACAAGCCAGATACCCGCGGAGGGGAGGATGTCACTCAAAGCCTGAACCCAGAATCAGGCAGCGGGCTAGATTTACCGGAAAACATCCAATAATCCAAACTTTCGACTTCGGAAACTCCTTGGCTACTGAGCCTCAGATTGGGTGAGGATTCGGATTCAATTCCACCCACCCACCCAAACATACGCGATCTATCCCAAATTAGGCAAGAGCCCGAAGAAACAGTACACCATTACTAGGCCAGATTCCTCCTGGTCAAGAACAGGATAAAGGACTGCCGCGAGGAAGACGCAATTTCATTCTTCTGCAATAATTGCACGGACAAGGGAATCCTCAACGCCATAAGTCATCGCGAAATTACACGCTTTGCCGACTTGGTGTCCATAGTACGAAAGTACTATGCGATGGAAAGCGTCTGGAAAACCGAAATAAAATTTTGGGATAATCCGGCCCTGAATACAAACCCAGTCCGAAATAAAAGGGTGCATTATCACAATACACCTGGGTTAACTACCAAAAAGCAAAAGCCCTCTATGGGGCAAGGAACCATACTAGAGGGATGGCTCAACAGACCCTGCAAAATTCATAGTACAGCGGATGCAATACCAACGCACAGCCTTAGAGCATGCCGGATACTCCAGCAGGTGGCCAAAAGTGGTGAGGATCTACTCCTCCCAAAAACCACAGAGCACCACCCCGAGGACAACAATACGGTCTTAACGGTCTTTGAGACCTTCGCGTCAAATAATAGACGGAAGCGAACACTCCGCAGCATGTCCGAAATCTGCCACATAGCAGAAACAAATCCTTGGAGCGACACGGCTATTACCTTCAATGCTAGTGACAAACCTAAATTCCGAACAGCCCGAGTACCAGCCGCACTGGTCCTCAGTCCAATCGTGGACGGCTTTCGACTCACCAAGGTACTCATGGACGGCGGCAGCGGATTAAACCTCATCTATGAGGAAACTCTTCAAAAGATGGAAATAGACTGGAGCCGCATTAAGCAAAGTAGCACAACCTTTAGAGGAATCATCCCCAGTCGGGAAGCACGCTGCACCGGAAAAATCACACTAGACGTGGTATTCGGCACGCCGGATAATTACAGGTCTGAAGAAATTACATTCCAAGTGGCCCCGTTCAGCAGCGGATACCACGCTCTATTAGGGCGGGAGGCGTTTACAATCTTCCAAGCCATACCCCATTACGGGTACATGAAGCTCAAAATGCCCGGGCCCAACGGAATCATCACTCTTGTTAGTGATCCGGACATAGCACTCCGCGCCGAAAATAAGACAGCCGCACTGGCCCTTGAGGCACTATCCGAAGCCCTAGCGGCCAAAGAACTAACTGCGCTGCGCTCCACGATGAACAGGGACGGCGTGATACTCAATAAAAGATCCAAGTCCACCTCCTTTAAGCCGGCGGACGAAATAGTCAAATTCCAAGTCCATCCAACGGACCCTACAAAAACAGCTTCCATCGGGGCACAATTAAACCCTGATGTCGACGCCGCACTGCGAGAGTTCCTATGCGAGAACTGGGACATTTTTGCCTGGCACCCTTCAGACATGCCAGGAATCCCATGTAGGCTGGCTGAACACAGCCTACATATCCTAAAAGGATTCAAGCCAGTCAAGCAGGCTCTTCGACGTTTCTCCGAGCCTAAAAGACAAGCCATGGGAGAGGAACTAGCCAAGCTATTGGAGGCCGGATTCATCAGAGACATAAAACATCCGGACTGGCTAGCAAACCTGGTGATGGTACCAAAGAAGGACAAATCCTGGCGCTTGTGCGTCGATTTTAAGGACCTTAAGAAGGCCTGCCCAAAGGATCCCTCCTCCCCCCCCCCCCCCCGCATCGATCAAATCATCAATGTTACCGCAGGACACGATTCATTGTGTTTCCTCGATGCATACTCCAGCTACCGTCAAATCAAAATGGCAGAGACAGAACAAGCCGCAACGGCATTCATCACACCATACGGCCCATTCTGCTTCAACACAATGCCCTTCGGGCTAAAAAACACCGGTGCAACATATCAGCGCATGATTCAGACATGCCTGGCAAACCAGATCGGTAAAACAGTGGAGGCATACGTAGATGACGTGGTCGTTAAAACCAAGCATGTCGAAACTCTAGTAGATGACTTGAGGCTCACATTCGACAACCTCCGAACATATGACATCAAGCTCAACCCGGAAAAATGCGTTTTCGGCGTACCAGTAGGAAAGCTCCTGGGATTCATTGTCTCCAGTAGAGGTATTGAAGCTAATCCGGCCAAAATCCGAGCATTGTCACAGTTGGCTACCCCAACAGACCTCAAACAAATACAAAAATTAACTGGATGCGTGGCGGCTCTAAGCCGCTTTATCTCCCGCTTGGGAGAAAAGACATTACCCCTTTATCGCCTCCTCCGACGCACCGAACATTTCGAGTGGACGGACGCCGCCACGGCCGGACTGAACGAAATAAAAGCCATATTGGCAACAAACCCAGTCCTAGCCGCGCCAAACATTGGCGAACCAATGCTATTATACATTGCGTCAACTCATCAAGTAGTAGGCGCAGTGCTTTTCGTCGAGCGAGAAGTGGACGGACACAAATTTCCCCTTCAAAAGCCGGTTTACTACGTGTCCACTATCCTCACTCCATGCAAATCACGGTACCTGCATTATCAAAAGATAGGTACGCAGTATTTATGGCATCCCGGAAGCTGCGACACTACTTTCAAGAGTGTTCGATAATGGTAGCTTCGGAAGTACCACTTCACGATATTATAAACAACCACGACGCGGTGGGCGGGATTGCCAAATGGGCCATTGAGCTCCTCCCATTCGACATAACTTACAAGCCACGGCGAGCTATTAAATCGCAAGTTTTGGCTAACTTCGTTGCTGAATGGACGGAAGCCGAACTCCCTAAAGAGTACGGCACATATTCAAACTGGATCATGCACTTCAATGGCTCCAAAATGTTGGCTGGTCTGGGGGCTGGCGTCATTTTGACGTCCCCAACAGGAGACACCGTTCAATACGTACTGCAGATAATGTATACGGACTCCAACAACGCAGCCGAATATGAGGCCCTTCTACATGGTCTCCGGATGGCAGTATCCATGGGTATTCAACGCCTAGAGGTGCGCGGGGATTCAAACCTCGCGACATCCCAAATAAATGGAGACTTTGATGCCAAGGATCCAAAAATGGACGCTTACACTTTTGTCTTGAATCTTTCGAATCTGAATATTCATATCACAATTAAGAAGATTTGCATTGAAATTATGCCAAGTAGCACTCCGCATCAAAAATTCTCTTTTTATCATTTACCTACTGAAGGACGAGCAGGAATTAAGCTTGGGGATGCCTGATATGTCTCCAACGTATCTATAATTTTTGATCGCTCCATGCTATATTATCTACTGTTTTGGACTATATTGGACTTTATTTTCCACTTTTATATTATTTTTGGGACTAACCTATTAACCGGAGGCCCAACCCAGAATTGTTGTTTTTTGCCTATTTCAGTGTTTCGAAGAAACAGAATATCAAATGGAGTCCAAACGGAATAAACCTTTCTAGAACGTGATTTTCTTCCCGAATATGACCCAGGAGACTTGGACCCTACGCCAAGGAAGCTTCAAGGTGGGTATGAGGTAGGGGGCGTGCCCTATACCCCAGGCGCGCCCGCACCCTCGTGGGCCCACCGAAGCTCCACCGACGTACTTCTTCCTCCTATATATACCTACGTACCCCCAAACGAACAGAGACGGGGCCAAAAACCTAATTCCACCACCACAACTTTCTGTATCCATGAGATCCCATATTGGGGCCTGTTCCGGAGCTCCGCCGGAGAGGGCCGTCATCACGGAGGGCTTCTACATCATCATAGCCTCTCCGATGAAGTGTGAGTAGTTTACCTCAGACCTTCGGATCCATAGTTATTAGCTAGATGGCTTCTTCTCTCTTTTTGGATCTCAATACAAAGTTCTCCCCCTCTCTCGTGGAGATCTATTCGATGTAATCTTCTTTTTTTTGCGGTGTGTTTGTTGAGAACGATGAATTGTGGGTTTATGATCAAGTCTATCTATGAATAATATTTGAATCTTCTCTGAATTCTTTTATGTATGATTGGTTATCTTTTCAAGTCTCTTTGAATTATCCGTTTGGTTTGGCCAACTAGATTGGTAGTTCTTGCCATGGGAGAAGTGCTTAGCTTTGGGTTCGATCTTGCGGTGTCCTTTCCCAGTGACAGAAGGGGCAGCAAGGCACGTATTGTATCGTTGCCATCGAGGATAACAAGATGGGGTTTATTTCATATTGCATGATTTTATCTCTCTACATCATGTCATCTTGCTTAAAGCGTTACTCTGTTTTTAACTTAATACTCTAGATGCATGCTGGATAGCGGTCGATGAGTGGAGTAATAGTAGTAGATGCAGAATTGTTTCGGTCTACTTGTCACGGACGTGATGCCTATATACATGATCATGCCTAGATATTCTCATAACTATGCTCAATTCTGTCAATTGCTCAACAGTAATTTGTTCACCCACCGTAGAATACTTATGCTCTTGAGAGAAGCCACTAGTGAAACCTATGGCCCCCGGGTCTATTCTCGTCATATCAATCTCCATCACTTTAATCTTGCTTTGCTTTTTTACTTTGCCTTTTACTTTTTTACTTTGCATCTCTATACCAAAAATACCAAAAATATTATATCTACCAGATCTCACTCTCGTAAGTGACCATGAAGGGATTGACAACCCCTAATCGCGTTGGTTGCGAGTAGCTATCATTTTGTGCGGGTACGAGGGACTTGAGCGTGGCCTCCTACTGGATTGATACCTTGGTTCTCAAAAACCGAGGGAAATACTTACGCTACTCTGCTGCACCATCCTTTCCTCTTCGGGGAAATCCAACGCAGGCTCAAGAGGTAGCATGCATCAAGCACCGGCTGGGTGGAAAGGAGGGGTTTGAGCTTTGCAAACGCTGCATCAGCTTCGGGAGTCCACTCGAACTTATCAGACTTCTTCATCAGTCGACAAAGAGGCAATGAATTTTCACCGAGGCGAGAAATGAATCGACTCAAGGCGGCCAAACAACCAGTAAGTTTCTGGACATCGTGCACACGCACAGGGCATTTCATCCGAAGTATAGCACCAACTTTCTCTGGGTTAGCGTCGATCCCTCATTCTGAAACAAGGAAACTGAGTAACTTTCCACCAGGAACTCCGAATGTGCACTTTGATGGATTAAGCTTGATATCATATCTTCTGAGATTGGCAAAGGTTTCAGCAAGGTCAGCCGGCTGGTCGGAACCTTTTCGTGACTTGACCACAATGTCATCCATGTATGCTTTCACATTTCGACTGATTTGAGTGAGCAGACACTTCTGGATCATCCTCGTGAATGTGGCTCCGGCGTTCTTCAAGCCGAATGGCATGGTGACATAACAGAAGCATCCGAATGGAGTGATGAAAGCCGTTTTTATCTCATCAGGTCCATACAGTCGGATCTGATGGTACCCGGAATAGGCGTCCAAAAAAGACAAACGCTCACACCCCGCAGTTGAGTCAACGATTTGGTCGATGTGGGGGAGAGGAAAATGATCTTTCGGGCAGGCCTGATTGATATGCTTGAAGTCAATGCACATGCGAAGTGAATCGTCCTTCTTGGGGACCATGACAACATTAGCGAGGCACTCGGAGTGGTAGATTTCTCGAATGAACTCAGCTGCCAGGAGCCGAGTCACTTCCTCACCAATTGCCTTTCTCTTCTGGACGGCGGACCGTCGGAGATGTTACTTGGCTGGTTTTACTTTTGGGTCGACTCGCAAACGATGCTCGGCCAGTCCCCTGGGTACACCCGGCATGTTAGAAGGTTTCCATGCAAAGATGTCCCAGTTCTCACGGAGGAACTGGATGAGCGCTTCTTCCTATTTGCTGTCGAGTGTTGTTGAGATATGGGTCGGAGCAGCATTGATATCGGTCGGGTGAATATGAATCGACTTTGTTTCACCGGAAAACTGAAATGCAGAATTTGTGGCAGGCTTCTTGGCTCGCAGCAAATCACTCGGATCTGCATTTTTTTTTATATTCTTGCAGTTCTACTACTGCCATCTGTGCATCGGCAATTTTTGAGCCCTTTTGAAAGCACTCTTCCGCCTTCTGCCGATTGCCAGTGACAGTGATTACTCCTCTAGGACCAGGCATCTTTAATTTGAGATACACGTAACATGGTCGAGCCATAAAACGTGCATAAGATGGCCTACCCAGAATAGCATGGTAAGCACTCTTGAAATCCACTACCTCAAATGTCAACTTTTCCTTGCAGTAATTCTTGGAATCACCAAAAACCACTTCAAGGGCGATCTGGCCGAGTGGCTGAGCCTTCTTGCCAGGTATAACGCCGTGGAAACTCATGTTGCTTTCACTAAGCTTGGACATCGGAATGCCCATTCCCTTCAAAGTTTCAGCATAAAGGATATTCAGGCCACTGCCACCATCCATCATCACTTTAGTCAGTTGAGTGCCCTCAACTACTGGGTCGACCACCAGTGCTTGCCTCCCTGGGTGGCTATATGAGCTGGATGGTCCGACTGGTCGAATGTGATGGCAGTCTGGGACCACTTCAGATAACTGGGTGTTGCTGGAGCAACCATGTTTACTTCTCTGTTAATAACTTTCAACCGACTCTTGCTTTCAACATCAGCAAAAATCATCAGCGTGGAATTGACATTGGGAAAACCATCATCATCTTCTTCTCTATCCTCACCTCCATCCGACTCCTTTTCCTTCTCCTTGGGTTGTTTCTCTCGGAACTGCTGGATCAGGAAACGACACCGTCGAGTGGTGTGTTTAGGGTAAATGATGTTCCCCTCTTCATCTTTTTTGGTATGAATATGGCACGGTAAATCCAACACATCATTCCCATCTTTATCCTTAACCTTTTTGGGAGTCCAGGGCGCTTTGGGCTTTCCTTTGAACTTTCCTTGGGCAACAACTAAAGCTTCACCAGGACCAGCTGGTTCAGCCTTTCGCTTCTGTTTTCGACTAGAATTCCCTCCTCCGGTTTCTTGGGCGACTATTTTGTGCTTGCCACTCCGGAGTCGGTCTTCCTCTTCACCATTGGCATATTTGGTGGCAATCTCCATCATCCGAGTCAACATCATATCTCCTGTCCGACTGAATTTCAGATTCAACTCCGATACTTAACGCCTTCCTTGAAGGCACAAATTGCTTGGTGATCCGACACATTCTCCACTGTATGGTGTAACATGATCCATCTCTGGATATAGTCCCTCAAAGTTTCATTCGGTTTCTGAACACAACACTGAAATTCTGTCAACCCTGCCGGCCTTTTGCAAGTACCTTCAAAGGTTCTAACAAACACTCGAGCAAGTTCCTCCCAACTATATATGCTGCCGGGAGCCAACTGATTCAACCATGCCCTGGCCGAGCCCTCCAACATCAAGGGAAGGTGCTTTATAGCCACATCAACATTGTCGCCACCAATCTGCACAGCCACTCGGTAGTCCTCAAGCCAAGTGTCTAGCTTGGACTCGCCGGTGAACTTGCTGACTCCAGTCGCCAACCTGAAGTTGGGAGGAATCACTGCTACTCTGATTGCTCTGCTCAAACACTCGAGTCCTGAAACGTGCATTCTGCTTCCAGTCAGATGATCTCTATCGTGGCCTTCTCTGTGAGCTCTGTTCCTATCAACCAGACCTTGAACGAGGATAGGTCTTGCATCAAAGCCTGGCTCTCTGGGGTCGACCAGAATTCTTCGTTCGCCGCTGTGGGGGCGCCTGTCATCTTGCCGCCGAGGCACGTATGACCCACTCCTCGGAGGAGGCGTGGGCACTCGACGACGGTCATCATGGTCGAGTCGATGATCATACTACTCACGGCTCCTGTACTGATCTTGTCGGTGCCCACGTTCTTCACGCCGCGGAGGCGATCTCGGGCTGTGAGCAGATTGGACAGTATCTGCCACCACAGATCTGCTATGAATCCTATTCCGTGACTGAGATACTGCTGTATTCTGCTCTCCTGCTGCCCAGAGTAAAGCCCGGATCTGCATCAAACCTTAGCCAGCTTCTGACTGGGAAGGTTGAATTGACTCTGCTATTCGAGCTGCAGCTGTGAGATTCTGGATCGGAGTTCGACCGGATCGCTGGCGCTGGCGAACAACGGGAAGCGAGGTTGCCGTAGGAGCCGACCGATACTGAGTCGATGGCTGTCGAAGAAGGACGCCGCGGACGCATGCGCGGAAATGCGTCGCCCCGCGGGCGGGGAGCGCCTCGACATCGAGTGGAGCCTTGTGGAGCCAAGTGGAGTCGTCGGCGATGAAGACAAGTGCGCCGAGACAGATCTCGCGGCCTTTAGCCAATCCTCCGCTGGAAACCATGATGATGGGAATCGGGAAAATCGCAACTTCTCCAACAAACTGCTAAGACACCCGCCCCACGGTGGGCGCCAACTGTCGTGGATCTAAGACTGACAGTAGAATGGGGGTAGGTATGAGGAGACAAGATCCTAGCTATGGAGTAGTTGTACACACGAGTTTACGAGTTCAGGCCCTTCACGGAGGAAGTAACAGCCCTACGTCTTGATGCCCTGAGGCGGTTGACTGGATTATATGCGTGTGTGAGTTTACAAAAGATGTGAACCCCTGTCCTGGAGGAGGGGGTGGCTTATATAGAGTGCGCTAGGACCCCAGCTCCCCTCCATTACGCGGGGTTCAATGTACATAAAGAAGGAGCATTACATGTAACATCTGTATTAAAGTGCTATAAATGATAGTTAAGTCTATGAGTAAACGCCCGACCATTGCTGTGTAGAGTGACTTTAGATCTTCTGTTTGTCGAGTGATTTCTGTGACGGTCGAGTGATATTGATTCTTCCGAGTGGAATGTCTCTGGTCGAGTGGATGATGGTACCCTTTGAATGCTTCTGGCTTTAGGGTGATGTCCTTGGGGAGGGCGTCTAGGTCAGGCCTATGACCCTACCCTAGGTGCATAGCTTCATCACACAATGCTTCTCATGTTGCTACTCTCTTTTGTAGGGAAATATTGCGTCTACACGGAGTGCCAAAGACGATCGTCTCGGACCGCGACGTCAAGTTCCTTAGCTACTTTTGGAAGACCCTATGCGCCAAGATCGGAATCAAGCTACTTTTCTCCACGGCATACCATCCACAAACCGATGACCAAACGGAAGTTACCAATCGCACACTCTCCGCTCTACTTCGAGTACTCATCAAGAAGAACATCAAGGAGTGGGAGGAGTGCCTACCTATCGCTGAGTTCGCCTACAACCGAGCAAGACACTCAACAACCGACAAGTCCCCCTTCGAGGTCGTCTATGGGTTCAACCCTTTGTCCCCTTTGGACATTCTCCCTCTACCACTCCAAGAGCGCATCAATTTGGACGCAAGTGCACGTGTGACACATCTCAAGAAGGTGCATGAAGATACAAGAAACACCATCGAGCGCCAAGTTCAATGCCTTGCGACCAAGCTCAACTTCAACAAGCAACCTATGGTCTTCAACATTGGTGATCTCGTGTGGTTACACCTTCGCAAGGATCGCTTTCCACAAGAACGCAAGTCCAAGCTTCGACCACGAGCGGATGGACCCTTCAAGGTGCTCGCACGATACAACGACAATGCTTACAAGATCGACCTCCCACGCGACAAGTACAACGTGAGCGACATCTTCAACGTCAAAGATCTCTCTCCCTTCCATGGTGATGAAGAATTTGATCCGAGAACGGATCTTCCCCAAGGAAGGGGAGATGATGCAGAGCATCCCAAGGCCAACCCCATGGACCCAACTACATCTCCTTCGACACCTCTTGGACCCATGACACGAGCACGTGCAAGAGCTCTTGAAATCGAGGTGACATATCTCCTCTCACAATTCCACTTTGATGCACATGAGACATGGCTACTACCTCATATGGATACTTTGTGCATGCTCAGGTACCATGGAGAAGCTAATGAGCAAGGAGAAGAAGAAGAGGAAGATGGAAGTGAAGACGGAGACGAGGACTGTTCAAAGTCTCCATGCTCCGGACGACCGACGAGCCCCGGACGTCCGATGACCTCCAGGCTCCGGACGTCCGGCCTCCTCCGGACGACCGCCACTTCCACATCCGAGCCAAAATGGACGGACATCCGACGCCCTATGGACGACCGATGCCCGGACATCTGACCCCGACCGGACGACCGACCGAAGACAACCCGAGCCGAATTTACGGACGTCTGACAAGCAGCGGACGTCCGGACCCTCGCGAGCCTCCGGACGACCGGTGACCTCCGGACGTCCGACGCCTGTGCACTGATTTGTGTTGGCGCGTAGCCATGTACCCCTTCGCCCCCCTCTTTTGCACTAAGACTATATATACTCCCCCTCGTCTCAACTTTCTAGGGTTAGCAAAGGATTAGCTCATATTTCATGTGAGAGCTTTGCTCATCCACTTGGTTACCTTCTCCTCGGAGATTCGAGCCTCCTACGGAGAAGATCCCCTGTGACGTCTGGATAATCAAGCTACAGTAAACCTCTGCTAAATATGCCACGTCGCTTCGATTACTGTCGCTAATCTTGTGTTAGTTCGAAACCAATTCAAATTCAAATTCAAATCCAGCAAACAATAAAAGTTTTAGAATATTAAAACTAAAATGTTCGGTGTGAACCAGATAGTGCATAGGTAATAATGATGGAGAAACCACACTTTTATGAAGTATTTAATTGCACTAAAATAATTTAAACAGCGGCATAAACAATTAAATAAATGTGTTTTATAATTTATAAAATGTTAAACTATTTTATTAGGGGTCAAACTTTTTGTGGCAGTGCGTTTAGTGGTAACACAAATTTAGGGATCATTTTTGTATTTTACAAAACTAAAATAAAATATAAAACAGTAAAAGAAAGATGAATAAAAAGTGAAGAAACAAAATAAATAAAAAGAGAAAAGAAAATAAAATACAAAAATACAGAAAAAAAGAAGGCAAACCCCACCCCCCACTGGGCCTCGGCCCAGCTGGCCAATAGAGAAGCAAGGCCGGCCCAGCCGGCGCCCCATAACCCCCACCTCCCCCCGTAACCCACTCCCCACTTCCCCCACTCTCCTCGCCATCCACCCCCATCCAGATCTGGATCAGGGGACCGAACCCCCGCTGACGCCGCCTGGAGGCCTCCAGCGCCTGCCGCCGCCGCTCGAAGCTCGTCGTCCGTCGCCGCCTCCTCCCCACCGGCGCTCGTCCCCATCCTACTCCCCGTTCCTAGAACTGGAAGGGCCTCCCGCCCCGACCTCACCGAAGGACGCCGCTTGCCGGAGCCGCTTCGCTTCGCCTCGCCTCCTCATCTCTCCCTCATCGGCTCTGTCGAGCCTCGCCGACCCCCTACTCGGCAACGGCTGTGAGCGCCCCACCCCCTCCATCTACCCCTCTCTTGTCGTCGTACCGAGCGCCGTCGCGCTGGCGCACGCGCCTGCACCATCGCGCTCGCCGCGCCTACGCACTCCACCCGCCACGCCCGCGACTCCTCTGCGGCCTCGTTGGCCACCTGGCTGCCGCAAGCCGCACGATGCGCCGGCAACACCTGCTGTTTGCCACTGCTGCTTCGCTGCTTCTGCCATGCTCCCCATGCCTCGCCGGTGTAGGTGTCACCCCGCGCGCGCCCGTTCGCCGGTGCCCGTGGCTGCGCTGCGCCTGGCCGCGTCCACGCACAGACGTGCCCCTGCCGCTGCTCTGCATCGCCCCGTCACCGCCCGCACGCGCCACTGCGCGCGTATGTCTCCCCGCTCGCCTCCTCTGTCCAGGACCGCCCGCGGCCAACCTGTCTGCCACCGCGGCCATCTGCTCCCGCGGCCGATGCGCTGGCCCCCGCTCCAGTCCCTCCATTCGCCGTTGCCGTACGCCGCCGCCAGTCGTCGCCCACGCCGGCCACGCCCGCGCAGTCCCGCTCCGACCGCAGCCTCGCCTTGCCCCCCGGTCGCGCTCGGCCTCAGCGCGGGCGACGCCAGCGCCCGAGGTGAGCCGCCCGCACGCCCGGTGCGTGCTAAGGCCCTATGGGCCTATGGAAAACGGGCCCCGCCCAAGAACGATTTTTGTTAAAAAAATAATAATAAATAAATTAGTAATTGATGAATTAATGAGTTAATTAATCATGTTTAACTAATCTAATTAAAATGAATTAACCTAATCACTTAGTTAGTCTAATTAACATGTTTAGTTAGTTTGAGGCAATGACGAATGGGACCCACACGTCAGTTTGACTTGGTCAACTGACTAGTTGACTGCTGACATCACCCTGACATCATGCTGACATCATAATTACATTTACTAATTAAATTAATTCTGTTAATTCTAAAAATGAATTAAATCTTTAAAAATCATTATAAAATAATCCATAACTCAGATGAAAAAACTTTGTACATGAAAGTTGCTCAGAACGACGAGACGAATCCGGATACACAGCCCGTTCGTCCGTCACGCATACCTAGCATAGCAAACACGCAACTTTCCCCCTCCAATTCATCTGTCCGAAAACGTGAAACACCGGGGATATTTTCCTGGATGTTTCCCCCCTTCGCTGGTACCACCTCATACCGCGTTAGCGCACCCCTAGCACCATGTATTATCATGTTATGCCTTGTGATGCTTTTATTGCACTGTTATTTATTGTGTTCCCCTCCGCTACTTCTTTTCAGTAGACCCCGAGACCGCTGCCGGTACCCCTGTTGTCGACTGCGGTGTTGATGACCTTTCTTGCCAAAGCAACCAGGCAAGCCCCCCCTTGATCACCAGATATCGCATACTCTCCTCTATACTGCTTGCATTAGAGTAGTGTAGCATGTTACTGCTTTCCGTTAATCATATTCCGTTGTATAGCCTGTCATTGTTGCTACAACTGTTGATACCTTATCTGCAATCCTAAATGCTTAGTATAGGATGCTATTTTACCATCAGTGGCCCTACATTCTTGTCCGTCTGCCATGCTATACTACTGGGCCGTGATCACTTCAGGAGGTGATCACGGGCATATGATATATACTTATACTGTTACATTACTTATGATACTGTTCGGAGATGGGGGCTGAAGGGGCAGGTGGCTCCATCCAGGTAGTGGTGGGCCTGAGTTCCTGATGGCCCCCGACTGTTACTTTGTGGCGGAGCGAAGGGCAGGTTGAGACCACCTAGGAGAGAGGTGGGCCTGGCCCTGGTCGGTGTCCGTGGTTATTTCAAAATAACACGCTTAACGAGATCTTGGTATTAGATCAGAGTCTGGCTACTGGCCTATATGCACTAACCATCTACTGGCCTATATGCACTAACTAGAACCGGATACTTAATAAAACACACCCTTCCAAGTGCCAGATACAACCGGTGATCGCTCTCTCACAGGGCGACGAGGGGAGGATCATCGGTTAGGATTATGCTATGCGATACTACTTGGAGGACTTCAGTCTACCCTCTTCTACATGCTGCAAGACGGAGGCTGCCATAAGCGTAGACTTCAACAGGATTAGTTGTCCCCCTCTTATTCTGGCATTCTGCAGTTCAGTCCACTGATATGGCCCTTTACACATATACCCATGCATATGTAGTATAGATCCTTGCTTGCGAGTACTTTGGATGAGTACTCACGGTTGCTTTTCTCCCTCTTTTCCCCCTTTCCATTCTACCTGGTTGTCGCAACCAGATGTTGGAGTCCAGGATCCAGACGCCACCGTTGAAGATGGCTACTACTACACTGGAGGTGCCTACTACTACGTGCAGCCCGCTGACGACGACCAGGAATAGTTTAGGAGGATCCCAGGCAGGAGGCCTACGCCTCTTTCGATCTGTATCCCAGTTTGTGCTAGCCTTCTTAAGGCAAACTTGTTTAACTTATGTCTGTACTCAGATATTGTTGCTTCCGCTGACTCGTCTATGATCGAGCTCTTGTATTCGAGCCTTCGAGGCCCCTGGCTTGTAATATGATGCTTGTATGACTTATTTTATTTGTAGAGTTGTGTTGTGATATCTTCCCGTGAGTCCCTGATCTTGATCGTACACGTTTGCGTGTATGATTAGTGTACGATTGAATTGGGGGCGTCACAAGTTGGTATCAGAGCCGACTGCCTGTAGGAATCCCCCTTCCACACTCCTTGGCCGAAGTCAAGTCTGGTCATTGCAAAACTTTTACTAACTTGGCTGTGTGCCTTACGGGCCCACGTCACCATTGGGTGGTATTAGGATCTTTTATTCCTCTACCTATACTCTGGGACTCTGACATCTCTTCTATTCGGGTTAAACAATTTTACTAACTCTGACTCTAGGTTCTCGATAATACTTTCTCCTGGAGAGCCCCTTATTACAGATGATCGTCTGCTTCATCAAAAGAATCCAAAGATACTCTCCGATGTTCTCTTGAGACTTTATGGTGTTGCTTTTGCAATTCCCCTCCGTCGATAAACCCCTATTGATAACCACGTATACGCACCATTCATACAATGCTTCCCAGTTGATCTTGTTATTACATAATATACCGAAATTCTCTCTATTGTTTCAAGAATACTTTGTGCCTACTGCCTCACAGTTCTTTGCCACATGAATACACCTACGGATAATTTCTCGCTCTTATCGAGTATCCGCTCATCCCTAGTTGTTCACGTGTTTCACAAAATTCTTCAAAATACTATCCGATCTTTCGAGAATCCTCATTAGCCTATGGCTCTTGAAATGCTTGTCTGCCTGCATTTTGGTTAATTCCAAATGACTAGCAATATTCATGGATGTCCTTTGCCTTTATCATCTTGGGTCCCTTGATTCCATATGATGTGAATGTTGCAATCCTTAATCAGATCCTAGAATTCATCCTTTCAGCTCAGACATCATTTTAAACATGAGTTGGATCTCGACTAATCAAATTGCCATCGATTGTACCCCTAAGCCTACTCAACTTATCCATCCTTGATCAGAGCGTTGCTTCTGATCCCCTGATTTGGAAATCATAATTCTTTTGCATTTGAACTTTGAATTAGTCAGTTGTTTTTATAATCAGATCTCCTTGCATTCTTCTTCCTGTGGTTGAGTACCAATGCTCACATCAGATCCCTTGTGGACCATCGGTTCCTTTGTTGGATTTTATCCGACAGTGTCCTTCATATTGAATAACCTTGTGAGCCTTTCCACGGGTATATAATGCCTTTGGTAAATTGTATCATCTGCTTTTGAACAATGCTCTACTTTCGAGCTTGTATTATTTACTCCGAAGTTTGTGGTATATGTTTCTAAGATGCCCCGATGGGTTGAACCTATACCTTCTCTAAAACCGTGTGAACCCAAAAGTTTTCATGAGTCATATTCTCCTGGCGATTTACCAGATAAAATTTCAACACTACAACTCCATGAAAAATGAGGAGTGAATGATAGGTTATGCATTGGAGAAGTGGGAGTCGACCTTGAACTTTGTGTTAATGCCCATGGACACGATGTAGATCTTGTCATGGAAGCTTCTCGTAACAGCAATTATCCCCTTGATATAATTTAATCTTATATCTGGGATTTGGTCTTTTGAAATCGTGGTTTCCGACCATATTTCTCTTCTTTGATCCAATTTCTCGGACAAGTTCAAGCACTTGTCTTCTGGAGAGCAATAACCTAGTCCAACCTATACTTTGATCTATCATTGAGTATTACCCCCTGGTATCTCGAAATTATCATGGAACTGCATAACTTCTTATGAGTTCTTCATCAAGTACTACATTCTCACTGATTACAGTTTTTCACGGGCTCTGAGTTATTAAGCACTGAAAGACACCAATAACTGAACCGAGTACGCACTATGGTTCAACAACTTTTAGAAATCTTCTTTACTTACGAGTCTGTACCCGATCACGTCATTCCTAGCCTGATCGGCTAGCACAATTTTGGACGATAAGGTAACCTTACGCCGATCTTCCTCATCATATCATTTCGCCTTGAACACGAAGCTTGATTTCGAGTTTGTGTCATACTCTTAGTTCCAATAATCTTTCGCGTCATCATTCCTTTGACTTGATGTCATCGCCAATCGATTACATCTTCATGAAATCTTGCAACAAATGTGTCGTGAACATCATCAACATTCTGAGCTCTTCCAAGATATCTATCGAATTCTTGATGAGAAATACCACCCTTTGCTCTCGATGAATTGTGTTATCATCGACCACTTTATTGCCTTTCGTTCAACACAAACTTGTTCGTTCTTTGTGATATACCTTGAGATCCTTGCTATCCAGCAATTGTTCTTCTTTACTTGGAGTATTACCATCTTTTATGTCAGGGATGTCATGGGAATTTCACCACCTCTGGAGAATTCTTGATACAAGTGATACTTATCACCCTCGCCATTCTTTTCCTGGTCACCGTGTTGTTTCTAACCACCGACAAATGGTTTGTGATGTGTAATTCCAAATCTTATAGCAACCCTATTGCTTTGAAGTTAATGGTCGGCCGTTCAATCTTAGACTATTGATCACTGAATCACCATTCTAACATTTGATCATGCTACCTAAGGCCCTACTTTGGGCACCCTTTTCCACTAATGTTTAAAATGTGTATGTTTTTCCTTGAGCATACATCATTATATCATTTGATCCGACAAATGTTATCTCCTTGTTCACATAATTGTGGAAATCCATCTTTTTGGACACCTCGTTGTATTATCGCTGAGTCCATCAGCCACCTCCTCATCCTCTCCTTGGCTTAATGATGAATTCCTTCGTGTATGCAGAGTTTGACCTTTGATCGAAGCATGTCTGTGGTACTCTAATTTTCAACAAGAACATTTGAAGCCCCATGCTAAATGCTTCTTGCTCTATTGTCCAAACACCGTTGTATGGTTAATGTCATGAAATTTTTCTCCCCTTACCTAAAGAGTTTTCTACATTATATCCTGTCATGGATAATATGTTCTGCTTGTCCTTGGGAAGAATATACCCTTGAAATATGTGTTTAAACACATTTTCCTTTCCATTGTTCTGTTTAAACCTGATAATCACTTTTCCTTTCCATTGGTTTGTTTAAACCTTCTTGTGATCTATATTGTATAAGCAGTTGTACCACTCTGTTAGAAAGACCATGTTACTTTTGTTGATGGCATTTCGATAACCACCGATGGACGAGAATCTTGCCTACTGGTCCGCCTCGTTCAACAAACAGGAAGATGGTTCTCTTTGTCCCTCGCCCTTGGTACTGATGTGTTGCCGACATGACCGACAGACTATCCTCTGACATGCCTTGCTTACATGATTGTGCAAGATGTCATCGACCTTCCTACTTTTAACCACATGGTGGGCCCATAACCCACAGTTCCACAGGATCGAAACCTGACTCTCCTGTACACCTTGTTAACAAAGTTATCCCTTGCTCTTGGTTTCGTAGGTAATTCGCGAGCCACCTTCCTAGTGCTCTATTCTGGTATCAGACGCAATACTTACTCTCGCTGCTCTGAACCCCTTTCTCACTCTGGTTCAGACTTCGAGCAGCTATCTATCCACTTGGAACCTCTTATTGTACCTTCGTACCTTACTCTCGATGTATTTTATATGTTCAACTCGAGAGATAATCTTATGCTCATTCATGGGTTAACCCCAAATTGTTTCCCTCATAAGCATTCTGTCGTAGCCGGACTGCCCCTTACCTATTCGTAATTACAAGACAGACCCCAAAGAAAGGATGCGACTTCGTCAAGATGACCTGAAGTAGAGAAATGAAGACATCAACGACAGCGATCAACTTCTTCGTGAAGAGCAAGCCAGGATGAGAAGTCTCGCTAGATTCGTAACCAAAAACCTCTCCCCCTTTCACTACCTCTTAAATCTCGGGATGAGATTTCTTGTGGTGGAGGAGAATTGTGACGTCCGGATAATCAAGCTACAGTAAACCTCTGCTAAATATGCCACGTCACTTCAATTACTATCGCTAATCTCGTGTTAGTTCGAAACCAATTCAAATTCATATTCAAATCCAGCAAACAATAAAAGTTTTCGAATATTAAAACTAAAATGTTCGGTGTGAACCAGATAGTGCATAGGTAATAATGATGGAGAAACCACACTTTTATGAAGTATTTAATTGCACTCAAATAATTTAAACAGCGGTATAAACAATTAAATGCATTTTATAATTTATAAAATGTTAAACTATTTTATTAGGGGTCAAACTTTTTGTGGCAGTGCGTTTAGTGGTAACACAAATTTAAACAGCGACTGAGCGGCGCGCGCCGGATTGGAACGTAAGCCTGCTCTTGTATTAAGGGGGCTAGTTCTGCTTCCGGCCGCCCTCACAACGTGCAGGTGTGCAATGGGCGATGGGCCCAGACCCCTGCGACATAGGATTTAGACTGGCGTGCTGACCTCTCTATTGTGCCTAGGTAGGGCCGCGACGTGTTGATCTTTCGAGGCCGGGCATGACCCAGAAAAGTGTGTCCGACCAAATGGGATCGAGCGTGTTGGGTTATGTGGTGCACCCCTGCAGGGAAGTTAATCTATTCGAATAGCCGTGATCTTCAGTAACAGGACGACTTGGAGTTGTACCTTGACCTTATGACAACTAGAACCAGATACTTAATAAAACACACCCTTCCAAGTGCCAGATACAACCGGTGATCGCTCTCTCACAGGGCGACGAGGGGAGGATCATCGGTTAGGTTTATGCTATGCGATGCTACTTGGAGGACTTCAGTCTACCCTCTTCTACATGCTGCAAGACGGAGGCTGCCATAAGCGTAGACTTCGACAGGATTAGTTATCCCCCTCTTATTCTGGCATTCTGCAGTTCAGTCCACTGATACGGCCCTTTACACATATACCCATGCATATGTAGTATAGATCCTTGCTTGCGAGTACTTTGGATGAGTACTCACGATTGCTTTTCTCCCTCTTTTCCCCCTTTCCATTCTACCTGGTTGTCGCAACCAGATGTTGGAGTCTAGGATCCAGACGCCACCGTTGAAGATGGCTACTACTACACTGGAGGTGCCTACTACTACGTGCAGCCCGCTGACGACGACCAAGAGTAGTTTAGGAGGATCCCAGGCAGGAGGCATGTGCCTCTTTCGATCTGTATCCCAGTTTGTGCTAGCCTTCTTAAGGCAAACTTGTTTAACTTATGTCTCTACTCAGATATTGTTGCTTTCGCTGACTCATCTATGATCGAGCTCTTGTATTCGAGCCTTCGAGGCCCCTGGATTGTAATATGATGCTTGTATGACTTATTTTATTTGTAGAGTTGTGTTGTGATATCTTCCCGTGAGTCCCTGATCTTGATCGTACACGTTTGCGTGTATGATTAGTGTACGATTGAATCGTGGGCGCCACATCCCCCAAGCAGATTCAAGACCCCTCTTTAGGGAAGAACATCAAGACCTCCTCACGGAGAAGACCGTTACCCTTGTATCGTCCCTAGTTGACCGTGTACCGTGTGAACCCTATGTATTCAAGGATCTAGCACATGTGTGACTTTCTTGTGTTGGTTTAGTGAGTCTCCTGTGTTTCCCTTGTGTTTTCCCTCTTTTCCCCCTCGTGTTCTTCGTGTTCATCACGGGATCCGCTCCTTTCGTGAAAGATCGGCCGATTAGGGTTCCACCCTACATCACAATCCTTGCCAGATGTCCAGGAACCATCCTTGCCCCTCGAAATTCTTCTAAACCAAATGCAAGCAGCGTAGCCATGGACAGAACTTGATTTCTGTAAAGCTTGATCTTTACCTTTGTTAGACAATAACGTTAGCAACAATTTACTAGAAAAGGTAAAACAAGTAACACATTTATTGTTGGTGTGAGATATTTTGTATCAATTTGAAGATTAATATATTTTTTAACTACTTCCCATGTTACCTAACATTTTAGACTTCGATAGACTTCTCGAATTCATCTGAATATTTTTCAACAATTGCAGTAGAGGTTGTCAGATTGTCTTTGCTAAACAAGCGAACTTAATATATGACAATTTCTTTGAGATTTCAGAGTCACACATGACATACCTTTTACACTTAATTAATTGGACAACATTATTGAATTCTCTGCTTTGGAGTTTGAAATAACACCCTTTGTTATTTGCTTTCCACTCTTAAATTATCTTTTTTACCAAAAGAATAACCATGATTTTAGGAATATGTCATTTTATTTTTTTCGTGTCATTATTTATTTATAAGAGGAATGTTTGAATAAAGTATATTACGTACAGTATATAAATGAAAGTTCAAATTTGAGAGTAGTTGTTGTGTTATAAATATGAAGCGTTTGATCATGGAGCTTAGCAGAGCACCATATGGTTTCATATGTGGTTACTGCTGTTGTTCAGGTTTCAAAGAATAGAGTATGAAATTGTGTAGTACGCGAGATTACTTACCGACATGTACTTCCTTTGCACAATTAAATGATTTTTTTGCATTATTATCTTTAAGTATTGTTTCTCAAAAAATCCATGATTTTGCGACGTGCTGAGATGGTGCCTCTTGCAAGCACATAACAACAAAATGAGGGATTTATGTAGAAGAATAGCAATGCTCCCTTGCAAGTGTAAGCTTGCAGCGATGCTTTACATTTGATTATTTTACTACCCTCTAAAGTATTCTCTAGTTTAGTGGATTTCTCCCAAGTTATTGTAGCACACATTCATCAGATGGAGCTACATATTTGATGAATTGCGATTTCAAACACTCATATTTAGTAGATATATATTTGTACCATTTCAATTTTATAGATATTTTATGTTTTCTATTAAAATGATCGAGTGCGGCAACACGTGCCTTCATGTTCTAGTAGCACGTATAGGAAATTGGATTTGCTAATTGTCACGTACCTAAAAAAATTAGCGTCGGTCGATTTCTGCTTTGCCCGAGGGCGAGGGCGAAGGTGGGGTTACGCGAGGCGCGAGAGAAATCGTGTTTGCTAATCGTTATGTACTTCAAAAAGAATTAAGCGTCTATATGTTTCTATAAAACCCTATACAACAGACTAGTCAAAAAAACATATACAATAGTAGATGTTTTTTTGAGAGATGTTAGAAAGGCTCTTTTCTCTATTGGAGATATTAAGGCCCCAGGTACAAATGGTCTTGTACAATATTCTTTAATAAAATGTTGGAGCTTTGTGGGAGAAGCCCTCACTTTGGTGGTTTTGGAGGCAATAAATAAGAAAACTATCCCTAAAGGTTTGACCGCCACGATCATCGTTCTTATACCCAAAGTGGACACTCTAGAGAGAATTTCTTAATATAGGCCGATCAGCTTATGCAATGTTCTGTCTAGTGTAATCTCAAAAATGATTACTTTACTGTTGAAATATTGCCTTGATGAAATAATTGCGTCTGTTCAAAGTGATTTTGTTTAGGACATCTTATTACAAATAATATCCTTTTAGCCTATGAGTGTATGCATACAATTAAAAATAAAAAGAAGGGGAAAGTGGGGTACTGTGCGGTTAAACTGGACATGCACAAAGCTTATGATCATGCGGAGTGTAACTTTTTGGGGAAAATGATGCTCAGGCTAGGTTTCCATGTTGAGATTGTGGAACTTCTGATGGTTTGTGTGAGATCCGTTAAGTGTAGGATCAGGTTTAATGATCAAAGAAACATATGGATTTCTTCCTACTAGGGGACTCTGTCAAGGGGATCCCTTGTCACCCTATTTGTTTCTAATGTATGCAGAAGGATTGTCTAGTGCTCTGGCTCGTAAAGAAGTTCGTGCCATTGTAGGGGTGAAGGTGTGCAGGAATGCACCATCATGTCGTGCGTACAACAATCTATGGGGCCAACAAAGACCATTTGCGGTTTAACTATGGGGATCCACATGTACAAAGAGTAGAATTAGCAGACCACACAAGCGTTTACCCATGTTCGGGCCGTCGTGAGGCGTAAAACCCTACTCATGATTTGTATATTAGATGTGTTTGAGCTCAAGTAGAATGAGCGCAGCTTGCTGCCAAGGTGCGCGGGAAGTGCAGCTACGAGTGTAAATGAGCAAAGTGTCAGACCTTTGTAAAGGTAGCAATTGGCCCCCTTTTATAGATGAAGGGGTCACCACAATGGTCAAATGGCAATTACATGGTTGGAATAGTGGCTACAGTGCCAAGTACTTAACTCTGATGGGTTAGAAAAAACGCATTAAATGCACCATGAGCTGTCGCGTTGGGGATGTCTTCCGGCAAGGATCGCCTCTCCTTCGTGCAACTACCTTCTATTTCCTTGCCACGCTCCCGGGATGGGTGGAAATAAAGTTGTTCCTCGGTGGTGAGCTGACACATGCCCAGACAAAGCTCACCAAACAGCCTGCCCGCTTGACACCTAGCGACTAGCGTGTCGCTGAGGTGGAGCGATGGGCAAGTAGTGGGAGCTTGACGGGTCTTCACTTGCCGGCAAGTGGCTTACCAGTGGCTTGATACTTGTCTTAGTACTTCTCAACGACCTGTCTGGAGGTCTTCTTCATGGTTTTGTTAACCATGTCTTGTGTCTTGTTTAGAGTGGTACTTCGACAAGCCTTGCCGCCGGGAAGGCTGCTGCTGCCTGTGCACAAATTAGGGTACAAAGGAACCCATGTCTTAGTACACTGACAGGAGCCCCCGGGTCTGGGGAACACATGCATGCGAGGCGTCGTTGGGCTAGGCCCAAATAGTGCACATGTATATGTGGCGAAGAACGGCTACTGTAATCATCTCTTTTACCACGCCCCCACGACACACATTAAATGCGGGACATGGGAGAGGTGTGAAGGAAATACTCCCTAGAGGCAATAATAAAGTTGTTATTTTATGATAAAGGTTTATTGTTCATGCGAGAATTGTATTGATCGGAAACCTTAATACATGTGTGAATACATAAACAAACACCGTGTCCCTAGTGAGCCTCTACTAGACTAGCTCATTGATCAAAGATGGTTAAGGTTTTCTAACCATTGACATGAGTTGTCATTTGATAATGGGGTCACATCATTAGGAGAATGATGTGATGGACAAGACCCATCTGTTAGCTTAGCATAATGATCGTTCAGTTTGATTGCTATTGCTTTCTTCATGTCAAATACATATTCCTTCGACTATGAGATCATGCAACTCCCGGATACCAGAGGAATGCCTTGTGTGCTATCAAATTTCACAACGTAACTGTGTGATTATAAAGATGCTCTATAGGTATCTTCGTAGGTGTTTATTGAGTTTACACAGACCGAGATTAGGATTTGTCACTTCGAGTATCGGAGAGGTATCTCTGGGCCCTCTCGGTAATACACATCATAAGATTGCAAGCAAACGACTAAGGAGTTAGTCACGAGGTGATGTATTACGGAAAGAGTGTAGACATAGAAATTTGCAAAATACATATGGATCTGAATGAGACAGACCCGTTGACTAAACTTCTCTAACAAGCAAAACATGATCACACCTTATTACTCTTTGGGTGTTAATCACATGGCGGTGTGAACTAGATTATTGACTCTAGTAAACCCTTTGGGTGTTGGCCACATGGCAATGTGAACTATAGGTGTTAATCACATGGCGATGTGAACTATAGGTGTTAATCACATGGCGATGTGAACTATGTGTGTTATTCACATGGCAATGTGAATTGGATTATTGACTCTAGTGCAAGTGGGAGACTGAAGGAAATATGCCCTAGAGGCAATAACAAAGTTGTTATTTTATATTTCCTTGTTCACTATAAAGGTTTATTATTCATGCTAGAATTGTATTGATCGGAAACCTTAATACATGTGTGAATACATAAACAAACACCGTGTCCCTAGTGAGCCTCTACTAGACTTGATCGTTAATCAAAGATGATTAAGGTTTCCTAACCATTCACATGAGTTGTCATTTGATAACGGGATCACATCATAGGACAAAGATGTGATGGACAAGATCCATCCGTTAGCTTAGCATAATGATTGTTCGGTTTGATTGTTATTGCTTTCTTCATGTCAAATACATATTCCTTCGACTATGAGATTATGCAACTCCCGGATACCAGATGAATGCCTTGTGTGCTATCAAACGTCACAACGTAATTGGGTGATTATAAAGATGCTCTACATGTATCTCCGAAGGTGTTTGTTGAGTTGGCATAGATCGACATTAGGATTTGTCACTCCGAGTATCGGAGAGGTATCTCTGGGCCCTCTCGGCAATACACATCATAAGCTTGCAAGCAAACGACTAAGAAGTCAATCACGAGGTGATGTATTATGGAACGAGTAAAGAGACTTGCCGATAACGATATTGAACTAGGTATGAAGGTACCGACGATCGGATCTCGGGCAAGTAACATACCAATAGACAAAGGGAATTACGTATGTTGTCATAACGGTTCGACCGATAAAGATCTTCGTAGAATATGTAGGAGCCAATATGGGCATCCAGGTTTCGCTATTGGTTATTGATCAGAGAGGTGTCTCGGTCATGTCCACATAGTTCTCGAACCCGTAGGGTCCACACGCTTAACATTCAATGAGGATATAATATTATATGAGTTATGTGATTTGGTGACCGAAAGTTGTTCGGAGTCCCGGATGAGATCACGGACATGACGAAGAGTCTCGAAATGGTCAAGAGGTAAAGATTGATATATAGGACGAAAGTATTCAGACACCGGAAGTGTTTCGGGGGGTACCGGGTACTTATCGGGTCACCGGAAGGGGTTCCGGGCATCCCGGACAAAAGATATGGGCCTTATGGGCCAAGAGGGGAAACGCACCAGCCACAAGGGGCTAGTGCACCCCCCATATGGGCCGGCCAAGGAGGATAAGGAAAGAGGGGGAGGGAAAGGAAAGAGAGGAATACGATTCTGATAACCCACAAGTATAGAGGATCACAACAGTTTTCGAGGGTAGAGTATTCAAACCAAATTTATTGATTCTACACAAGGGGAGCCAAAGAATATTCTCAAGTATTAGCAGCTGAGTTGTCAATTCAACCACACCTGAAAGACTTAATATCTGCAACAAAGTATTTAGTACCAAAGTAGTATGGAAGTAACGGTAATAGTGGCAAAAGTAACAGTAGCAGTTTTGTAGCAATCATAATAGTGGTAACGGAAAAGTAACTAAGCAAAGATCAATATATGAAAAGCTCATAGGCAATGGATCGATGATGGATAATTATGTCGGATGGCATTCATCATGCAATGGTTATAACATAGGGTGACACAGAACTAGCTCCAGTTCATCAATGTAATGTAGGCATGTATTCCGAATATACTCACATGTGATTATGGAAAAGAACTTGCATGACATCTTTTGTCCTACCCTCCCGTGGCAGCGCGGTCCTATTGGAAACTAAGGGATATTAAGGCCTCCTTTTAATAGAGTACCAGACCAAAGCATTAGCACATAGTGAATAGAACTCCTCAAACTATGGTCATCACAGGGAGTGGTCCCGACTATTGTCACTCCGGGGTTGCTGGATCATAACACGCAGTAGGTGACTATAACTTGCAATATTGGATCAGAAGACAAATATATTCATGAAAACATAAAGCGTTCATATCTGAAATCATGGCACTCGGGCCCTAGTGACAAGCATTAAGCATAGCAATGTCATAGCAACATCAATCTTAGAACATAATGGATACTAGGGATCAAACCCTAACAAAACTAACTCGATTACATGGTAAATCTCATCCAATCCATCACCGTCTAGCAAACCTACGATGGAATTACTCACGCACGGTGGTGAGCATCATGAAATTGGTGATGGAGGATGGTTGATGATGATGATGGCGATGGATTTCCCTCTCCGGAGCCCCGAACGAACTCCAGATCTACCCTCCCGAGGAAGAACAGGGCTTTGCGGTGGCTCCATATCGTAAAACATGATGAACCCTTCTCTCTGATTTTTTTCTCCCCGAAAGAGAACATATGGAGTTGGAGTTGAGGTCGGTGGAGGTCCAGGGGGCCCACAAGGTCGGAGGGTGCGCCCCAGGGGTGGGCACGCCCCCACCCTTGTGGCTAGGGTGTGCCCCTCTGGTGCTGATTCTTTCGCCAATATTTTTTATTAATTCCAAAACTTGGCTCTGTGAAGTTTTAGGTCATTCTGAGAACTTTTTATTCTGCACAAAAATAACACCATGGCAATTCTATTGAAAACAGCATTAGTCCAGGTTAGTTCCATTCAAATCATGCAAGTTAGAGTCCAAAACAAGGGCAAAAGAGTTTGGAAAAGTAGATACGATGGAGACGTATCAACTCCCCCAAGCTTAAATCTTTGCTTTTCCTCAAGCAATTGAGTTGACAAACTGAAAGTGATAAACAAAAACTTTTACAAACTCTGTTTGATCTTGTTGTTGCAAATATGTAAAGCCAGCATTCAAGTTTTCAGCATAGATTATGAACTAACCATATTCACGATAACTCGTAGGTCTCACATTTACTCATATCAATGGCATAATCAACTAGCGAGGAATAATAATAAATCTCGAATGACAACACTTTTCTTAAAACAATCATGATATAATATAATAAGATGGTATCTCATCAGCCCTTTCTGAGACCACAAAACATAAATGCAGAGCACCCCTGAAGATCATGGACTGACTAGACATTGTAATTCATGGTAAAAGAGATCCAGTCATACTCAATATAAATTAATAACAATGCATACAAATGACAGTGGTGCTCTCTAACTGGTGCTTTTTATAAGAGGATGATGACTCAACAATAAAAGTAAATAGATAGGCCCTTCGTAGAGGGAAGCAGGGATTTGCAGAGGTGCCAGATCTCGAGTTTTGAAATAGAGAGGAATAATATTTTGAGCGGTATGCTTTCATTGTCAGCGTAACAATTAAGGGATCTCGGTATCTTCCATGCTACATACATTATAGGTGGTTCCCAAACAGAATGGTAAAGTTTATACTCCCCCACCACCAACAAGCACACTCCACGGCTGGTCCGAAACAATGGGTACCGTCCAACTAATAACAATCCTGGGGGAGTTTTCTTTGCAATTATTTTGATTTGATTTGCTTTGAGCATGGGACTAGGCATCCCGGTTACCAGCCATTTTCTCATGAATGATGAGCGAAGTCCATTCATCGTGAGAATAACCCACCTAGCATGGAAGATATTGACAGCTCTAGGTTCTACATGAGCTATTCGAGCATACAAAACAAATTATTATTTGAGGGTTTAGAGTTTGGCACTGATACGTCTCCAACGTATCTATAATTTATGAAGTATTCATGCTATTATATCATCTGTTTTGGATGTTTATGGGCTTTACTAAACACTTTTATATTATTTTTGGAACTAACCTATTAACCGGAGGCCCAACCCAAATTGCTATTTTCTTGCCTATTTTAGTGTTTCAAAGAAAAGGAATATAAAACGGAGTCCAAACGGAATGAAACCTTCAGGAGAGTTATTTTTGGAATGGAAGCAATCTAGGAGACTTGGAGTAGACGTCAGGGAAGCTTCAAGGAAGCCACGAGGCAGGGAGGCGCGCCTCCACCCTTGTGGGCCCCTCGTGGCTCCCCTGACCGACTTATTTCGCCTATATATATATCCATATACCCTAAAAACTATAGGGAGCAGAATAGATCGGGAGTTCCGCCGCTAGAAGCCTCCGTAGCCACCGAAAACCAATCTAGACCCATTCCGGCATCCTGCTGGAGGGGGGAATCCCTCTTCGATGGCCATTTTCATCATCCCGGTGCTCTTCATGACAAGGAGGGAGTAGTTCTCCCTCGGGGCTGAGGGTATGTACCAGTAGCTATGTGTTTGATCTCTCTCTCGCTCGCTCTCTCTCTCTCTCTCTTATGTTCTTGAGGTGGTACGATCTTGATGTATCGCGAGCTTTGCTATTATAGTTGGATCTTATGATGTTTCTCCCCCCTCTACTCTCTTGTGATGAATTGAATTTTCCCTTTGAAGTTATATTTTCGGATTGAGTCTTTAAGGATTTGAGAACACTTGATGTATGTCTTGCATGTGCTTTTCTGTGGTGACAATGGGATATCACGTGATCCACTTGATGTATGTTTTGGTGATCAACTTGCGAGTTCCGTGAACTTATGCATAGGGGTTGGCACACGTTTTCGTCTTGACTCTCCGGTAGAAACTTTGGGGCACTCTTTGAAGTTCTTTGTGTTGGTTGAATAGATGAATCTGAGATTGTGTGATGCATATCGTATAATCATACCCACGGATACTTGAGGTGATATTCGAGTATCTAGGTGACATTAGGGTTTTGGTTGATTTGTGTCTTAAGGTGTTATTCTAGTACGAACTCTATGATAGATTGAACGGAAAGAATAGCTTCATGTTATTTTACTACGGACTCTTGAATAGATCGATCAGAAATGATAACTTTGAGGTGGTTTCGTACCCTACAATAATCTCTTCATTTGTTCTCCGCTATTAGTGACTTTGGAGTGACTCTTTGTTGTAGGTTGAGAGATAGTTATATGATCGAATTATGTTATTATTGTTGAGAGAACTTGCACTAGTGAAAGTATGAACCCTAGGCCTTGTTTCAACACATTGCAATACCGTTTGTGCTCACTTTTATCATTAGTTACCTTGCTGTTTTTATATTTTCAGATTACAAAAACCTTTATCTACTATCCATATTGCACTTGTATCATCATCTCTTATGATGAGAATAGAGTTGCTACCTATGATGATTATTGTGATGATACTTATGCTATAAAAAGTAGTGATGATTATATTTATAATACTTGTCATGATTATGATTACCTTTTTCCTGAATATTACTCTTTTAATGTGGAAACAATTTGTAGTATTTGAGTCTCTTATGATACTCCCACTATTCCGAATGAGAAGAATTTTGCTTATGTGGAGAGTAATAAAATTTGTATGCTTGCAGATCATGAAAAGAATGATTTAGGTGCTGGTTATATTGTTGAATTCATTCATGATGCTACTGAAAATTATTATGAGGGAGGAATATATGCTTGTAGGAATTGCAATAATATCAAGTTTGCTCTCTATGTGTTTAAAGTTTTAAAGTTATGCTTGTTTTGCCTTCCTATGCAAATTGATTCTTGTTCCCACAAGTTGTTTGCTCACAAATTACCTATGCATAGGAAGTGGGTTAGACTTAAATGTGCTAGTCATATTCTTCATGATGCTCTGTTTATGTTTCAATTCTTGTCTTTTATGTGAGCATCATTCAAATCATCATGCCTAGCTAGGGGCATTAAACGTTAGTGCTTGTTGGGAGGAAACCCAATTTTATTTTTGTTCATTGCCTTTTTGCTCCTGTTTAGTAATAAATAAATCATCTAGCCTCTGGTTAGATGTAGTTTTATGTTTTAATTAGTGTTTGTGCCAAGTAAGACCTATAGGATCTTCTTGGATGATAATTATTTGATCTTGCTGAAAAAGACAGAAACTTTCTGCTCACGAAAACAATTGTTAAAAATCACCAGAAAGTGATAAAATACTGATTCCAATTGCAGTGATCAATAATAAAATTATATAGGTCGTCCTATATTGGCAGATTTTTCCGAGTTCCAGAATTTTACGTTTGACACAGATTACTACAGACTGTTCTGTTTTAGACAGATTCTGTTTTTCGTGTGTTGTTTGCTTATTTTGATGAATCTATGGCTAGTATCGGAGGGTATGAACCATAGAGAAGTTGGAATACAGTAGATTTAACACTAATATAAATAAAGAATGAGTTCATTACAGTACCTTTAAGTGGTGGTTCGTTTTCTTTTGCTAACGGAGCTCATGAGATTTTCTGTTGAGTTTTGTGTTGTGAAGTTTTCAAGTTTTCGGTAAAGATTCGATGGAATATGGAATAATGAGTGGCAAGAGCCTAAGCTTGGGGATGCCCAAGGCACCCCGAGGTAATATTCAAGGACAACCAAGAGCCTAAGCTTGGGGATGCCCTGGATGGCATCCCCTCTTTCGTCTTCGTTCATCGGTAACTTTACTTGGAGCTATATTTTTATTCACCACGTGATATGTGTTTTGCTTGGAGCGTCAATTTATTTTGTTAGGATTTTCTTGCTGTTATCTAGAACAATGTTTTGCATCTTTTATTTTAATAAAAGTGGGATTGATAGCCTTTACTATGCTTATTTTACGAGTCTACATGTTGCTATTTGAAAACAGAAAGTTTACCGCTGTTGTAAAAATTCCCTAGAAAAGTCAGAATATGATAAAATGTTGAAACCTTTTGTATAATAATCTCTAATAAATTTAGTACAGTGTGAATATTCTTTCATAATATTTGGAGTTAGGGAAGTATTATGAATCTTGCATTCTTTACAGACTGTACTGTTTTGGCAGATTGCTGTTATGTTTGCATTGTTTGCATATGTTTGCTTGTTTAATGATTCTATTTGAGGATAGGAGTATTAAATATGCAGAGACATTTAGTATGAAATGTTGAATAATAATTTTAGTGATTTGTTACAGTAGAAAATGATAAAGTTTTTGCATTGGTTTATACTAACTTATCTCACGAGTTCTTGTTGAGTTTTGTGTGGATGAAGTTTTTGAGATTTAGGGAAACCATGATATGAGAGGAATTAAGGAGACACAAAAGCTCAAGCTTGGGGATGCCCAAGGCACCCCAAGATAATATTTCAAGAAGTCTCATGCATCTAAGCTTGGGGATGCCCCGGTAGGCATCCTACCTTTCTTCTTCAACAATTACCGGTTAGTATCGGTTGAGCCTAAGTTTTTGCTTCTTCACATGATGTTTGCTATCCTTGAAATGACATTTTATTTTGTTTTGATTGCTCTATGAATAAAATACCAAGATCTGAAATTCTTAAATGAGAGAGAGTCTTCACATAGCTACATAATTATTTAACTACTCATTGTTTTTCACTTATATCCTTTTGGAGTAGTTTGTCATTTACTCGTGTGCTTCACTTATATCCTATGAGTAAATGGTTGAACGATTTGAATGTCATAAATCTAAAATTATATATGTTTCATATGCTTATCTCATGGGGAGTAATGACTTCACATATTAGAAGTAGAGGTGGTAAATTTATTGAAGGTTAGCAAACATTGTATTGGTCACTTGAACAATACATGAAAGAATATTGAGGGAAGAGAGATTTAACATATAAATATACTATCTTGGACATCTTTTGTAATTGTGAGCACTCATTAAAATATGACATGTTAAAAGGTTGATATTGGACAAGGAAGACAACGTAATGGGTTATGTTTTCTTATATCCGAAATAAAGTATATTGTCATGGATCATTCAACATGCTGAGCTTGCCTTTCCCCCTCATGCTAGCCAAACTCTTTGCACCAAGTAGAGATACTACTTGTGCTTCCAAACATCCCTTAAACCAGTATTGCCATGAGAGTCCACCATACCTACCTATGGATTGAGTAAGATCCTTCAAGTAAGTTGTCATCGGTGCAACAACAACAACAACAACAACAAAGCCTTTAGTCCCAAACAAGTTGGGGTAGGCTAGAGGTGAAACCCATAAGATCTCGCAACCAACTCATGGCTCTGGCACATGGATAGCAAGCTTCCACGCACCCCTGTCCATAGCTAGCTCTTTGTCGATACTCCAATCCTTCAGGTCTCTCTTAACGGACTCCTCCCATGTCAAAATCGGTCGACCCCGCCCTCTCTTGACATTCTCCGCACGCTTTAGCCGTCTGCTATGCACTGGAGCTTCTGGAGGCATGCGCCGAATATGCCCAAACCATCTCAAACGATGTTGGACAAGCTTCTCCTCAATTGGTGCTACCCCAACTCTATCTCGTATATCATCATTCCGGACTCGATCCTTCCTCGTGTGGCCACACATCCATCTCAACATACGCATCTCCGCCACACCTAACTGTTGAACATGTCGCCTTTTAGTCGGCCAACACTCCGCGCCATACAACATTGCGGGTCGAACCGCCGTCCTGTAGAACTTGCCTTTTAGCTTTTGTGGCACTCTCTTGTCACAGAGAATGCCAGAAGCTTGGCGCCACTTCATCCATCCGGCTTTGATTCGATGGTTCACATCTTCATCAATACCCCCATCCTCCTGCAACATTGACCCCAAATACCGAAAGGTGTCCTTCCGAGGTACCACCTGGCCATCAAGGCTAACCTCCTCCTCCTCACAGCTAGTAGTACTGAAACCGCACATCATGTACTCGGTTTTAGTTCTACTAAGCCTAAACCCTTTCGATTCCAAGGTTTGTCTCCATAACTCTAACTTCCTATTTACCCCCGTCCGACTATCGTCAACTAGCACCACATCATCCGCAAAGAGCATACACCATGGGATATCTCCTTGTATACCCCTTGTGACCTCATCCATCACCAATGCAAAAAGATAAGGGCTCAAAGCTGACCCCTGATGCAGTCCTATCTTAATCGGGAAGTCATCGGTGTCGACATCACTTGTTCGAACACTTGTCACAACATTATTGTACATGTCCTTGATGAGGGTAATGTACTTTGCTGGGACTTTGTGTTTCTCCAAGGCCCACCACATGACATTCCGCGGTATCTTATCATAGGCCTTCTCCAAGTCAATGAACACCATATGCAAGTCCTTCTTATGCTCCCTATATCTCTCCATAAGTTGTCGTACCAAGAAAATGGCTTCCATGGTCGACCTCCCAGGCATGAAACCAAACTGATTTTTGGTCACGCTTGTCATTCTTCTTAAGCGGTGCTCAATGACTCTCTCCCATAGCTTCATTGTATGGCTCATCAGCTTAATTCCACGGTAATTAGTACAACTCTGAACATCCCCCTTGTTCTTGAAGATTGGTACTAATATACTCCGTCTCCATTCTTCTGGCATCTTGTTTGCCCGAAAAATGAGGTTGAAAAGCTTGGTTAGCCATACTATCGCTATGTCCCCGAGACCTTTCCACACCTCAATGGGGATACAATCAGGGCCCATCGCCTTGCCTCCTTTCATCCTTTTTAAAGCCTCCTTCACCTCAGACTCCTGGATGCGCCGCACAAAACGCATGCTGGTCTCATCAAAGGAGTCATTCAGTTCAATGGTAGAACTCTCATTCTCCCCATTGAACAGCTTGTCGAAGTACTCCCGCCATCTATGCTTAATCTCTTCGTCCTTCACCAAGAGTTGGCCTGCTCCGTCCTTGATGCATTTGACTTGGCCAATATCCCTCGTCTTCCTCTCCCGGATCTTAGCCATCTTATAGATGTCCCTTTCACCTTCCTTCGTGCCTAACCGTTGGTAGAGGTCCTCATATGCCCGACCCCTTGCTTCACCAACAGCTCGCTTTGCGGCCTTCTTCGCCATCTTGTACTTCTCTATGTTGTCTGCACTCCTATCCAGGTATAGGCGTCTGAAGCAATCTTTCTTCTCTTTAAGCGCCTTCTGGACATCATCATTCCACCACCAGGTATCCTTATCTTCGCTTCTCCTTCCCCTGGACACTCCAAACTCCTCCGAGGCCACCTTACGAATGCAAGTCGCCATCTTCATCCACACATTGTCCGCATCCCCTCCTTCCTCCCAAGGGCCCTCCTTAAATACCCTCTCCTTGAACACCTGAGCTACCTCCCCCTTGAGCTTCCACCACTTCGTTCTAGCGACCTTGGCACGCTTATCCCGCTGGACACGAATCCGAAAGCGGAAGTCAGCAACCACCAGCTTATGCTGGGGTACAACACTCTCCCCAGGTATCACCTTACAGTCTAGGCACGCACGCCTATCTTCTCTTCTCGAGAGGATGAAATCAATCTGGCTAGAGTGTTGGCCACTACTAAAAGTCACCAGATGTGATTCTCTCTTTCTAAAGAGGGTGTTAGCTACAATCATGTTGTAGGCTAGAGCAAAGCTTAAGACATCTTCTCCTTCTTGATTCCTGATGCCATAGCCAAAGCCCCCATGCGCCCCTTCAAAACCTGTGTTAGATGTACCCACGTGGCCATTGAGGTCTCCTCCTATGAAGAGCTTCTCACCAATCGGTACACTCCTAACCATGTCTTCCAAGCCTTCCCAGAACTCCCTCTTGGTGTTCTCATTGTGGCCTACTTGCGGGGCATATGCGCTGATAACATTGAGAACCAAGTCCTCAGCTACCAGCTTGACCAGGATAATCCGGTCCCCACGTCTCCTGACGTCTACCACTCCATACTTGAGGCTCTTGTTGATAAAGATGCCTACGCCATTTATGTTTGCAGCCGTCCCCGTGTACCACAGCTTGAAGCCGGTATCCTCCACCTCCTTCGCCTTCTGTCCTCTCCATTTGGTTTCTTGGACGCAAAGGATATCAACACCTCTCCTCACTGCTGCATCAACTAGCTCCCGAAGCTTCCCTGTCAGAGACCCTACGTTCCAGCTACCTAAGCGAATCCTCCTAGGCTCGGCTAGCTTCCTTACCCTTCGCACTCGTTGAGTCAAATGCAAAGACCCTTGCTCATTTTCCACTACATCCGGGCGCTGATGTAGCGCGCCACTAAGGATGCGACGACCCGATCCTCGCTCACTTGCCACCGTATCCGGATCAAGATACGGCGCGCCACTTGGGGGGTGACGGCCCGGCCCTTGCCCATTTTCCACCACACCCGGGTTCCGATGTGGCGCGTCGCTGAGAGGGTTACGCCCCAACGAAAATCTTTTGGGTTTCATCTCCATAAGAGTGGCTGAGTTTTTACGTTGGCTCGCCAAGCCTATCACAACCCTCCTCCTTTACCCGGGCTTGGGACCGGCTATGTTGAGACAACATAGGCGGAGTTAAGTTGTCATCGGTGCATGCAATAAAAATTGCTCTCTAAATATGTATGATCTATTAGTGTGGAGAAAATAAGCTTTATACGATCTTGTGATGTGGAAGCAATAAAAGCGACGGACTGCATAATAAAGGTCCCTATCACAAGTGGCAATATAAAGTGACATTCGTTCGCATTAAGATTTTGTGCATCCAACTATAAAAGCGCATGACAATCTCTGCTTCCCTCTGCGAAGGCCTATCTTTTATTCTTGTCTTATACCTTGTGCAAGAGTCATGGTGATCTTCACCTTTCCTTTTTACATTTTATCCTTTGGCAAGCACATTGTGTTGGAAAGATCCTGATATATATATATCCAATTGGATGTAAGGCATCATGAACTATTATTGTTGACATTACCCTTGAGGTAAAAGGTTGGGAGGTGAATCTATAAGCCCCTATCTTTCTCCGTGTCTGATTAAAACTTTGAACCCATAAATATTGCGTGAGTGTTAGCAATTGTGAAAGACTAAATTATAGTTGAGTATGTGAAGTTTGCTGAATCAAAGCTCTGACATAGACTCTTCCTGAAAATAAGATGAATTGTAATTGTTTGATGACTAATAACACGGTTTGTTAGTTTTCAAGAAAGTTTATGATCTATACTTTAACATGTGAATAGTTTGTTACTTGATCATGAAAAGTTTTATGAGATGAGCTACTGTTATGACATATGATGATGCTAGAAAAGGTGATTGAAATTATCATTGATCAAACTTGTGCACCTGCTAGCATTCACACTTCATAAATTATTTCTTTTATCATTTACCTACTCGAGGACGAGCATGAATTAAGCTTGGGGATGCTGATACGTCTCCAACGTATCTATAATTTATGAAGTATTCATGCTATTATCATCTATTTTGGATGTTTATGGGCTTTACTAAACACTTTTATATTATTTTCGGGACTAACCTATTAATCGGAGGCCCAGCCCAAATTGCTGTTTTATTGCCTATTTCAGTGTTTCGAAGAAAAGGAATATCAAACGGAGTCCAAACGGAATGAAACCTTCGAGAGAGTTATTTTTGGAACAGAAGCAATCCAGGAGAGTTGGAGTAGACATCATGGAAGCTTTGAGGAAGCCACGAGGAAGGGAGGCACGCCCTACCCCTGGGCGGGCCCCCACCCTCGTGGCTCCCCTAACCGACTTCTTTCGCCTATATATATCCATATACCCTAAAAACTTCAGGGAGCAGAATATATCAGGAGTTCCGTCGCCAGAAGCCTCCGTAGCCACCGGAAACCAATCTAGACCCGTTTCGGCACCCTGTCGGAGGGGGGAATCCCTCTTCGGTGGCCATCTTCATCATCCCGGTGCTCTCCATGACGAGGAGGGAGTATTTCTCCCTCAGGGCTGAGGGTATGTACCATGTTTGATCTCTCTCTCTCTCTCTCTCTCTCTCTCTCGTGTTCTTGAGGTGGTACGATCTTGATGTATTGCGAGCTTTGCTATTATAGTTGGATCTTATGATGCTTCTCCCCCTCTACTCTCTTGTGATGAATTGAGTTTTCCCTTTGAAGTTATATTTTCGGATTGAGTCTTTAAGGATTTGAGAACACTTGATGTATGTCTTGCATGTGCTTATCTGTGGTGACAATGGGATATCACGTGATCCACTTGATGTATGTTTTGGTGATCAACTTGCGAGTTCCGTGAACTTATGCATAGGGGTTGGCACACGTTTTCGTCTTGACTCTCCGGTAGAAACTTTGGGGCACTCTTTGAAGTTCTTTGTGTTGGTTGAATAGATGAATCTGAGATTGTGTGATGCATATCGTACAATCATACCCACGAATACTTGAGGTGACATTGGAGTAACTAGGTGACATTAGGGTTTTGGTTGACTTGTGTCTTAAGGTGTTATTCTAGTATGAACTCTATGATTGGTTGAATGGAAAGAATAGCTTCTTGTTATTTTACTACGGACTCTTGAACAGATCGATCAGAAAGGATAACCTTGAGGTGGTTTCGTACCCTACAATAATCTATTCATTTGTCCTCTGCTATTAGTGGCTTTGGAGTGACTCTTTGTTGTAGGTTTAGGGATAGCTATATGATCCAATTATGTTATTATTGTTGAGAGAACTTGCACTAGTGAAAGTATGAACCCTAGGCCTTGTTTCAACACATTGCAATACCGTTTGTGCTCACTTTTATCATTAGTTACCTTGCTGTTTTTATATTTTCATATTACAAAAACCTTTATCTACTATCCATATTGCACTTGTATCACCATCTCTTCGCCAAACTAGTGCACCTATAAAATTTACCATTGTATTGGGTGTGTTGGGGACACAAGAGACTCTTTGTTATTTGGTTGCAGGGTTGTTTGAGAGAGACCATCTTCATCCTACGCATCCCAGAGATTGATAAACCTTTGGTCATCCATTTGAGGGAAATTTGCTACAGTCCTACAAACTTCTGCACTTGGAGGCCCAACAACATCTACAAGAAGAAGGTTGTGTAGTAGACATCAGGCACATGCAAATTTACTTGGAACGGCAGGTAAATACCGTATATAGGTAGGTATGGTGGACTCATATGGAACAACTTTGGAGTTTATGGAAGTGGATGTACAAGCAATATTCTCGCTTAGTACAAGTGAAGGCTAGAAAGTGACTGCGAATCGACCAACTAGAGAGCGACAACAATCATAAACATGCATTGAGATTAACCAACATTGAATGCAAGCATGAGTAGGATATATATCACCATGAACATAAATATCGTAGAGGCTATGTTGATTTTGTTTCAAGTACATGCGTGAACATGTGCCAAGTCAAGCCACTCAAATCATTCAAAGGAGGATACCATCCTATCATACTACATCACAACCATTTTAATTTCCATGTTGGCACGCAAGGTAAACCATTATAAACTCCTAGCTAAGCATGGCATGACTAACTATAATCTCTAATTATCATTGCAAACATGTTTCATTCATAATAGGCTAAATCAAGAATGATGAACTAATCATATTTACAAAAACAAGATAGGTCGAGTTCATACCAGCTTTTCCTCATCTCAATCATTTCATCATATTGTAACGCCCTCGATGCGGCTATATCTCCCATGTGTCGAAGCACGACTTAGAGGCATAACCGCATTGAAAGCAATGTCGCAAGTGAGGTAATCTTCGCAAACAACCCATGTAATACAATAAGGGAAAAGATACATAGTTGGCTTACAATCGCCACTTTCACACAAATACATGAATAAAGCATTACATCAAAATACAATCAGGGCCCGACTACAGAGCCAAAATAAAAGAAGACTACCCCAAATGCTACACAGATCCCCGATCGACCCCAACTGGGCTCCACTATTGATCAACTGGAATGAAACAACACAAAGGACAAGGTCTTCATCGAGCTCCTCCTTGAGCTTGGTTGCGTCATCTGCACGGTTCAACGGCACCTGCAAGCTGGTTTTGGAAGTATCTGTGAGTCACGGGGACTCAGCAATCTCGCACCCTCGTGATCAAGACTATTTAAGCTTATGGGTAAGGTAAAAGGTATGAGGTGGAGCTGCAGCAAGCGACTAGCATGTTTGGTGGCTAACATACGCAAATGAGAGCGAGAAGAGAAGGCAGGGCACAGTCGATAAAACTATGATCAAGAAGTGATCCTAGAACAACCTACGTCAAGCATTACTCCAACACCGTGTTCACTTCCTAGACCCCGCCTAGAAGAGACCATCATGGTAACACACGCGGTTGATGTATTTTAATTAAGGTCAACTTCAGGTTTTCTACAACCAGACATTAACAAATTCCCATTTGCCCATAACCGCGGGCACGACTTTCGAAAGTTCATAACCCTGCAGGGGTGTCCCAACTTAGCCCATCACAAGCTCTCACGGTCAACGAAGGATATTCCTTCTCCCAAGACAATCCGATCAGGCTCGGCATCCAGGTTACAAGACATCCTCGACAATGGTAAAACAAGTCCAGCAACACCGCCCGAATGTGCCGGCAAATCCCGATAGGAGCTGCACATATCTCGTTCTCAGGGCACACTCAGATGAGACATCCTACGAGTAAAACCAACCCTCAAGTTGCCCCGAGGTGGCCCCGTAGTCTACTCGGTCGGACCAACACTCAGAGGAGCACTGGCCCCGGGGGGGTTAAATAAAGATGACCCTTGAGTCTACAGAACCCAAGGGAAAGAAAAGGCTAGGTGGCGAATGGTAAAACCAAAGTTGGGCATTGCTGGAGGAGTTTTATTCAAGGCGAACTGTCAAGGGGTTCCCATTATAACCCAACCGCGTAAGGAATGCAAAATTCGGGAATATAACACCGATATGACGGAAACTAGGGCGGCAAGAGTGGAACAAAACACCAGGCATAAGGCCGAGCCTTCCACCCTTTACCAAGTATATAGATGCATCAATTAAATAAGAGATATTGTGATATCCCAACAAGTAAACATGTTCCAACAAGGAACAACATCTCCATGTTCCAACAAGGAACCAACTTCAATCTTCACCTGCAACTAACAACGCTATAAGAGGGGCTGAGCAAAGCGGTAACATAGCCAAACAACGGTTTGCTAGGACAAGGTGGGTTAGAGGCTTGGTTCAACAATATAGGAGGCTTGATAAGCAAGTGGTAGGTATCGCAGCATAGGCATAGCAAAAGAGCGAGCAACTAGCAAGCAAAGATAGAAGTGATTTCGAGGGTATGGTCATCTTGCCTAAGATCCCGCAAGGAAGAAGAACGAGTCCATGAAGAAGACAAACAGACGTAGTCGAACGGGTCCTCACAAACACGACGTAATCGGAACCAACCCGAAGAAGCAACACCGGAAAGAAGCACACAACATAGTAAACAACCACCACATAGACATGGCATGATGCACAAACAAGTATGATGTATGTCCGGTTTAAAGAGGGCATGGCATGGCAAAGTGCACAAGCAATCCTACAAATTAAGTGGAGCTCAATATGCAACGAGTTGCATATTGATGGAACACCACATGACTTATCTAGTTCTCTCTTGTTTAGGTACCCAACAAAATTAAATGTTGTCAACCATGGCAAAGGGGTGAAGCATAAGTAAACTAACTATCTAGTCAAGTTTAAATGAGGCCGGAAATAACAAACAACAATTCCGGAAACTCCTCATGTGCATATTTTAAGGTTTGGTACTGTTCTGCCCTAAACCATGTTTTAGAGTTGTTAAACATGCAAAGTAAGGCCACCATGTTAAACTAGGCATTTTTCTACCCCATTTACATATAAAGTTTGTTAAGTTTGGAGCAACGGTTATTTAGTTATGAAATAAAGCATTTTAACATGGCATAGGAGCAAATTTAACCAAACAACATTTTAAACAAGTCAAACATTCATGAAAGTTGTAAATTTTTGATCTACACAAAGTTCTAAGCATTTTTCATATTTAGATCATTTTAAACCGATGCATGGTTATTTAGTTATTTAATGCATGAAGCTGAGGGGTTTTTCTGAACTACAGTTTTCTGGATAATGTTGAATTCGCAGAGACTGGAAAAAAACATTCACGGGCCGCATCTATAAACTGGGCTGCACAGAAGAGGAATGAGGCGCTCAACACCTCGGGCCTTAAGGCCTTGGAGAGGCCGCAGCCCACGCGAGCAGGGGAGGCCACTCGGTCCATGTGGAGGCAGAGGACGAGGGGAGCGGTCAACGCGGGCGCGGGCGAGCGGGACTTGGCGCTGTCCTCGCTTGGGGAGGTCGGGCGCTGACTCGCTGCTCCTCCCGCAGCGAGACGAAGCAGGGGCGCGGCGCTTGGCGAAACGGGGGCAACAGCGGCGGATGGAGCTTCAACGGGCAGGCGAGGTGGAGGCCGCCGGGAGCGGAGCAGAACGGCGCGACGCGGGACTTGGCAAGGTGGCGACCTACGGGATTCACCGGCGTCTGCTCTCGTGGCAACAGGGCGACGCAGGTGCGGCAACAGGGAGGCCGGCGGGACTTGCCGCAGCAGGACCGGCCGGAGGAGGAACTTGGCGCATCAGGGCTTCACGGGAGGGCAGAGGAGGACCGGACCCATGGCCGGGGATGCAGTATCCAGTGAAGAACAACGGCGAACGGCAACAACCGAGGACAGTGGCACGACGCTCCACTTCTCCTGTGCTCGTGAACAGAGAGAGAGATATGAGAAAGAGCAGGGAGATGGATAAAAGAGAGAGGGGGAGGAAGGAGAGTGGGACGGCCTGGTCGCCGGCAACTCGAACCGGTGGCCGGACGGTGGGGCACGGATGCCCGAGGAGCTCCTAGACAGGGGCTCGGGCGGCTGCAGGCGCGAGCGAGCGGGAGGCTCACATTTGAAGAGCTTGGGCAGGGGAAGGCATCGATGGGGATCGGGAGGAGCTCGGGCGCAGAGAGACCGTCGGGCTCCAGATCGATGCGAGGAAGGGGCGGCCTTGGGGGTGGTTGGCTGGTTGGATCGATGGAGGGATTGGGTGGATCGGGATGGATCCCGAGGAAGGAGAGGAGTGGAAGACTGGCGGCGGCGCGATGGGACAACGGGCTAGATTTTAGGGTTGCTGCCTAGGGGATTGGTCTATATATATAGCACTGGATTTTGGTTAGGGGCTATTTCGTGCCTCCGATCGAAATCGGATGGTCGGAAAAAATAGGCTAGGGAGTCCAATAAATAAAATGAAGATGTTTCATAGATGTTTGGGGATGATCCGGACTCAACGGTGACGACTGCCCGGGTCGGGTTCGGGACAACTTTCGGACGCGCACGTGAGGGGTCGGTGCACTGTGCAAAGAGGGTTTTTCGGACCGTGCGATCGCGTCGGACGGCTCCAGACGCGAAGAGGGGTAGGTGGATGGACTAGGTGGGCTGTGGCGAGTCTGAGAGGAGAGAAGAGAGAGAGATGGGGCTTGGCAACAGTTTTCAGAGACCGAAAACGTCCGACGTTTGACCGGCTACATTGCCGCTATAGTTATACGTTGGGGCATCAAACGAACTCCGAATGCGATGAAACTTGGCAGGCGGCCCACCTACACTACAACAACACCGCTTGTTAACTTTCAACCCATTCCGAGAAAAAATTTCGGCCACTTATAAAATACTATTTCAGACATGCCGCGGGCACGTGCAAGTGTGACTGGGCTCAGAACGGACAACAAATGGCACTGGGGGAACCCGGACGGATGCAGGTTTTGAAAACATGATGATGCAATGCACATGATGACATGCCAAGATGCAACACGCAAATGAATGACATGGCAAAGACAGCGAATAACTGGAAGACACCTGGCGCGTCGGTCTCAGGGCGTTACACATATATCGTCATTATTGCCTTTCACTTGCATGACCGAACGGTGTGGATAATAATAATAGTGCACGTGCATTGGACTGAGCTGGAATCTGCAAACATTTATTCAAAGGAGAAGACAAGGTAATATGGGCTCTTTGTTAGATCAACAATGATGCATATGAGAGCAACTCGACATTTTCATCGTGGTCTTCTCCTCTCGACCCCCAAAGAAAAGAAAAGAATTTCAAAGAAACACACTGAAATATTTTTGTAGTTTTTGTTTTTCTGAAGGAAGGGAAACAAGAACGAGAAAAACTATTTACACGGGAAAGCTCCCAGTAAGCAAAAGAAGAATAGGAAATCTTTATATTTGTTCTTTTAATGTTACTACTAAGCATGCATAGAAGGTAAACTAACTACAACTATTTTTTTGTTTTTCTAAGGTTTTTCAAACACACAAGAAGAAAACGGGAAAAGAAATAAACTAACATGGATAATACTATGAAAAAGTATGAGCACCGACAACTGAAATGAGTGTGTGAACATGAATATAATGTCGGTGAGAAATACGTACTCCCCCAAGCTTAGGCTTTTGTCCTAAGTTGGTCTATGCCCACGGACTTGGTGGATATCCAAAGTTGTAGTTGGATCTGTACTGAGACACTTCTGCTACTGCCTGAAGGGCTGCAGCATGGAGGCGAGTAGCCTCCGCTGTTCTCTCATACTCGTCTGCCTCCTCCCTAGTTATAAAATATCATCCCTTTACCTGAAAGTTAAACAAAGCAGGAGCAGGAAGAGTAACAAGGACAACACACCGTCTATCAAAGATTAGTCTGTACTGGAGGATCTGTTCATTCCTCTTAAGAAAATGGTGGCGTACCATAGCCTCATAATCCAAAAAAGCAGGTGGCAACTCAATATCATAACTTCTAATAGGTACATTAAAATAGTTAGCTAAACGAGTTGCATAAATCCCACCAAATAAATCTCCATCTTTAGAATTAAGGTGTAACCTCCTAGCAATAATGGCTCCCAGATTATATCGTTTATCACATAACACCGCACACTTGAGGACACTAAGATCTGGGACGCAAACATGGCAAAGCTCATGTTTGCCATTAATACGCCTACTGATAAAGAGAGCAAAATAATGTATGGTAGGAAAGTGAATGCTCCCTATGGTTGCTTGTGTGATATTTCTAGTTTCTCCAATAGTGATACTAGCAAGGAAATCATTATATTCAGATTTGTGAGGCTCACTAAGACTACCCCATTGCGGAATTTTACATGCATTACAAAAGTCTTCTAGGTCCATGGTATAAGATTCATCGTAAAGATCAAACAGGACAGCATGAGTATTGCGCTTGGATGAAAACTCAAACCTCCGCACAAAGGAATCGGTGAGATAATAATACTGTAAGCATTGGTCCGATAAGAAGTCCTCGAGGCGGCATTTTGTACGTACGCATAGAATTCATCCTTGAAACCTGCACGATCCATAAATTCATCCGACGGCCATTCACACGGCTTCACTTTAGCCTCCCTTGGTGGTTCAAGGTCCTGCTCACGAATCGCAGGCCATGGTCCTTGTTTCCTTGAAGAACCACCTTGGTACATTTTCCTGTACATTTTTCTTCCTCTGAAAAATTTCTGAATTTTTTAGTGACTCAAAATAAAACTGAACCAAACTCAACAAAATTGATAGCAACTACTCCTACAAGTGCCTAGGAGCTATATCATGCATCAAAACTACTTTGGACCATATAAATTTGACATGCAAGCTCAAGAATAGGGTCACCAAAGCAGCAAAAATTTGCAATAAATAAAGCACTAGAACAAAAACTAATTGCACCATTGGAGGAGTCACATACTGAAGAACAATCCCCCAAAGCAGTTTTGTGAATGGAGCTCTGAGCAAGGAGATCAAAAATGGTAGCAAGATGATCAACAACACGAGTTTGAGCTATGGAGTGATTTTTTCTGGAGGAAGAAGGAGTGGATGGGTGCTGGAATAAGTGAATGGGGGCCATGTGGGGCCCACAAGGTCAGGGGCGTGCCCCAGGGGGCTGGGCGCGCTCTCCACCCATGTGGCCAGCTGGTGAGTGATACATCCATTTTGCATCATGCTTTTATATCAATATTTATTGCATTATGGGCTGTTATTACACATTATGTCACAATACTTATGCATTTTCTCTCTTATTTTACAAGGTTTACATGAAGAGGGAGAATGCCGGTAGCTAGAATTCTAGGCTGGAAAAGGAGCAAATATTGGAGACCTATTCTCCACAAATCCAAAAGCCCTGAAACTCCATGAAAGTCAGTTTTGGAATATATTAAAAATATTGGGCGAAGAAAGCACCAGAGGGGGGGGCACCCACTGTCCACGAGGGTGGAGGGCGCGCCCCCTGCCTCGTGGGCCACCTGGAAGCCTCCCGATGCCCATCTCCTGGTATAAGGTGTCTTTTGCACTGGAAAAAAATTAGAAGGAAGCTTTCGAGACGAAGCGCCGCCGTCTCGAGGTGGAACCTTGGCGGAACCAATCGAGGGCTCTGGTGGAGCTGTTCTGTCGGGGAAACATCCCTCCAGGAGGGGGAAATCGTCACCATCGTCATCACCATCGATCCTCTCATTGGGAGGGGGTCAATCTCCATCAACATCTTCACCAGCACCATCTCCTCTCAAACCCTAGTTCATCTCTTGTATCCGATCTTTGTCTCAAAACCTCAGATTGGTACATGTGGGTTGCTAGTAGTGTTGATTACTCCCTGTAGTTGATGCTAGTTGGTTTATTCGGTGGAAGATTATATGTTCAAATCCTTTATGCACATTAATACCCCTCTAATTAAGAACATGAATATGATTTGCGAGTAGTTATGTTTGTTCCTGAGGACATGGGAGTCTTGTTATAAGTAGTCATGTGAATTTGGTATTCGTCCGATATTTTGATGAGATGTATGTTGTCTTTCCTCTAGTGGTGTTATGTGAACGTCGACTACATGACACTTCACCATTGTTTGGGCCTAGGGGAAGGCATTGGGAAGTAATAAGTAGATGATGGGTTGCTAGAGTGACAGAAGCTTAAACCCTAGTTTATGTGTTGCTTCGTAAGGGGCTGATTTGGATCCATATGTTTGATGCTATGGATAGGTTTACCTTAATTCTTCTTTCGTAGTTGCGGATGCTTGCGAGGGGGGTTAATCATAAGTGGGATGCTTGTCCAAGGAAGGGCAGTACCCAAGCACCGGTCCACCCACATATCAAATTATCAAAGTAACGAACGTGAATCATATGAGCATGATGAAAACTAGCTTGACGATAATTCCCATGTGTCCTCGGGAGCGCTTTCCTTGATATAAGAGTTTGTCCAGGCTTGTCCTTTGCTACAAAAAGGATTGGGACACCTTGCTGCACCTTGTTTACTTTTGTTACTTGTTACCCGTTATGAATTACCTTATCACAAAACTATCTGTTACCGATAATTTCAGTGCTTGCAGAGAATACCTTACTGAAAACTGCTTGTCATTTCCTTCTGCTCCTCGTTGGGTTCGACACTCTTACTTATCGAAAGGACTGCGATAGATCCCCTATACTTGTGTGTCATCAAGACTCTTTTCTGGCACCGTTGCCGGGGAGTGAAGCACGTTTGGTAGGTGGAATTTGGTAAGGAAAAATTATATAGTGTGCAGAAATTTACTGTCACTTGTTACTATGGAAAATAATCCTTTGAGGGGCTTGTTCGGGGTATCTTCACCCCGACCAGTAGAGAAAAGAGTTTCTCCTCAACCTACTGAAAATGTTTACTTTGAAATTCCTTCGGGTATGATAGAGAAACTGCTAGCTAATCCTTTTACAGGAGATGGAACATTACATTCCGATATGCACCTAATCTATGTGGATGAAGTTTGTGGATTATTTAAGCTTGCAGGTATTCCCGAGGATGTTATAAAGAAGAAGGTCTTCCCTTTATCTTTGAAGGTAAAGGCATTGACATGGTTTACGCTATGTGATGATATTGGATCATGGGACTACAACCGATTGAAATTGGAATTTCATCAGAAGTTTTATCCTATGCATCTGGTTCATCATGATCGTAATTATATATATAATTTTTGGCCTCGTGAAGGAGAAAGTATCACTCAAGCTTGGGGGAGGCTTAAGTCAATGTTATATTCATGCCCCAATCATGAGCTCTCAAGAGAAATTTTTATTCAAAATTTTTATGCTCGGCTTTCTCTCAGTAATCGCTCCATGCTCGAAACTTCTTGTACTGGTTCTTTTATGATGAAGACTACTGAATTCAGATGGGATTTATTGGAAAGAATTAAACGCAACTCTGAAGATTGGGAACTCGACGAAGGAAAGGAGTCAGGTATAACACCTAAGTTTGATTTTGTTAAATTTTTTATGGATACCGATGCTTTTCGTGAATTTAGCACTAAATATGGACTTGACTCTGAGATAGTAGCTTCTTTTTGTGAATCATTTGCTACTCATGTTGATCTCCCTAAGGAGAAGTGGTTTAAATATCATCCTCCCATTGAAGTAAAAGTAGTTGAACCTATTAAAGTTGAAGAAAAGATTATCACTTATAATGTTGATCCTATTGTTCCTACCGCTTATATTGAGAAACCACCTTTCCCTGTTAGATTTAAGGATCATGCTAAAGCTTCAACTGTGGTTTGTAAGAGTAATACTAGAACACCTACACCCTCTGAGCAAATTAAAGTTGAACCTAGTATTGCTATTGTTAAGGATCTCTTGGTCGGTAATATTGATGGGCATGTTATTTACTTCTGTGATGAAGCTGCTAGAATTGCTAGACTCGATACTAAAAATAAACATAGACCTGTTGTTGGCATGCCTGTTGTTTCTGTTAAAATAGGAGATCACTGTTATCATGGTATGTGATATGGGTGCTAGTGTCAGTGCAATACCTTATACTTTATATAAAGAAATGATGCATGATATTGCACCTGCTGAGATAGAAGATATTGATGTTACTATTAAGCTTGCCAATAGAGATGCTATTGAAAAGATGTCATGTCCTAAGGACATTAAAGGTAGCATTTGAAATACTTAAGAAAGCATTGATCTCTGCACCTATTGTTCAGCCACCTGATTGGAATTTACCCTTTGAAATTATCTGTGATGCTAGTGATTATGTTGTAGGTGTTGTTCTAGGACAAAGAGTTGATAAGAAATTAAATGTTATCCAATATGCTAGTAAAACTCTAGACATTGCCCAGAGAAATTATGCTACTACTGAAAGATATTTTAGCAGTTGTATTTGCTTGTGATAAGTTCAGACCTTATATTGTTGATTCTAAAGTAACTGTTCACACTGATCATGCTGCTATTAAATACCTTCTGGAAAAGAAAGATGCTAAACCTAGACTTATTAGATGGGTTCTCTTGCTACAAGAATTTGATTTGCATATTATTGATAGGAAGGGAGCTGAGAACCCCGTTGTAGACAACTTGCCTAGGTTAGAAAATGTTCTTGATGACCCACTCCCTATTGATGATAGTTTTCCTGATGAACAATTAGCTGTCATAAATGCTTCTCGTACTGCTCCATGGTATGCTGATTATCCTAATTACATTGTTGCTAAATTTATACCACCTAGTTTCACATACCAGCAAAAGAAAAAGTTTGTCTATAATTTGAGACATTACTTGTGGGATGACCCAAACCTTTATAAAGAAGGAGTAGATGATGTTATTAGACGTTGTGTACCTGAGCATGAACATGAACAGATCCTATGCAAGTGTCACTCTGATACGTCTCCAATGTATCTATAAATTTTGATTGTTCCATGCTATTATATTATTTTGGATGTTAATGGGCTTATTTTTACAATTTTATATTATTTTTGGGACTAACCTATTAACCGGACGCCCAGCCCAAATTACTGTTTTTTTGCCTATTTTAGAGTTTCGCCGAAAAGGAATATCAAACGGAGTCCAAATGGAATGAAACCTTCGTGAGCGTTATTTTTGGAACACATGTGATCCAGGAGACTTGGAGTGGACGTCAAGAAACAATCAAGGAGGCCACGAGGCAGGGGGCGCGCCCACCCCCCTGGGCGTGCCCTCCACCCTCGTGGGCCCCTCGTTGCTCCACCAACCTACTTCTTCCTCCTATATATATCCATATACCCCGCAAACATCTAGGAGCACCACGAAAACCTAATTCCACCGCCGCAACCTTCTATAACCAAGAGATCCCATCTTGGGGCCTTTTCCGGAGCTCCGCCGGAGGGGGCATCGATCACGGAGGGCCTCTACATCAACTCCATGGCCCCTCCAATCATGTGTGAGTAGTTTACTTCAGACCTTTGGGTCCATAGCTAGTATCTAGATGGCTTCTTCTCTCTCTTTGGATCTCAATACAAAGTTCTCCTCGATTCTCTTGGAGATCTATTTGATGTAACTCTTCTTTTTGCGGTGTGTTTGTCGAGATCCGATGAATTGTGGGTTTATGATCCAGATTGTCTATGAACAATATTTGAATCTTCTCTGAATTCTTTTATGGATGATTGGTTTATCTTTGCAAGTCTCTTCGAATTATCAGTTTGGTTTGGCCTACTAGATTGATCTTTCTTCCAATGGGAGAAGTGCTTAGATTTGGGTTCAATCTTGCGGTGCTCGATCCTAGTGCCAGAAAGGGAAACGACACGTATTGTATTGTTTCCATTGAGGATAAAAATATGGGGTTTACATCATATTACATGAGTTTATCCCTCTACATCATGTCATCTTGCTTAAGGCATTACTCTGTTCTTATGAACTTAATACTCTAGATGCATGCTGGATAGCGGTCGATGTGTGGAGTAATAGTAGTAGATGCAGAATCGTTTCGGTCTACTTGTCTCGAATGTGATGCCTATATACATGATCATGCCTAGATATTCTCATAATTATTCGCTTTTCTATCAATTGCTTGACAGTAATTTGTTCACCCACTGTAATACTTATGCTATCTTGAGAGAAGCCACTAGTGAAACCTATGGCCCCTGGGTCTATTTTCCATCAGACAAGTTTCCAATCTACTTTACTTTGCTATCTTTTACTGGCAATCTATATCATAAAAATACCAAAAATATTTATCTTATTATCATTTCTATCAGATCTCACTCTTGCAAGTGGTCGTGAAGGGATTGACAACCCCTTTATCGCGTTGGTTGCGAGGTTCTTATTTGTGTGTGTAGGTACGAGGTGACTCGCGTGTGGTCTCCTACTGGATTGATACCTTGGTTCTCAAAAATTGAGGGAAATAGTTACGCTGCTTTACTGCACCACCCTTTCCTCTTCAAGGGAAAACCAACGCAGTGCTCAAGAGGTAGCAAGAAGGATTTCTGGCGCCGCTGCCGGAGAGGCTTACGCAAAGTCAAGTCAAGATTTGATCGCCCGACAACTAGCCATTTCTGGCGCCATTGCCGGGAAGATCTACACCAAGTCAAGACGTACCAAGTACCCATCACAACTCTTATCCTTCGCATTACATTATTTTCCATTTGCCTCTCGTTTTCCTCTCCGCCACTTCACCCTTGTCGTTTTATTCGCTCTGTTTTTCCGTTCGCCTCTTTTGTGCTTGCTTCGTCGTTATGGCTAGTCCTTTATCTACTCCTTTGTCTCCCAAGAATGAAGTTCTTAATTTTAAACAAAGGGAGGGAGAAAATCTAAAAGATGCTTGGTACAGAATTTGCAATGCGCAAAATAGATCTACTAGGAAGCAATCTACTTCCGTTCTTCTACAAAAATTTTATGTAGGCATCACTCCCTGGAATAGATATATTCTTGATACCATTACCGGAGGAATTTTCTTGGGCATCCATACTTTTGATTCTTATAATGCTATGATAGATTTGTTTGGACTACCACCTCTTTTGGTTAATGGAACTATTTTAACTTTGGAACATGTGATGCAACGGCTTGAAATTATTGAAAATAAAGTTGCCACCGTAGAGTTGATTGGAAATTTGGATAGAAAGATCCATAACCAAATTACCCAATACAGATCTAAGGTAGGAGTTGCTCTTAATTTTTTTTAAAGAAAAGGAACCTATGGTTAATGAAAAGATAGATCAAGATCCCACCAGAATTGATAAAATTAAGTATATTATTACCAACCTAGGGTCTGCCTTTTCTTCTGTAAAAAATACTCCTTCTAATGCTAAGATTTCCAAATGGATGTATGTTCCTAAAAATAAGGGTGAAACTTCTAGTAAGGGAAATGCGGACCTCAAATCCGTAAGTGTTCACCCCAACTGTGTCACTATCCTTAAGGAACCTTTTGCTACAAATGATTTTCTCGATTTCATGCCTAGGAGTTTGAAAGTTAATAAAAAGAAAGAAACTCTTAGGAGTTATAGGTGTCTTATTGAAGAATTGCATACCAAAGATGACAATACCTAGATCTATCTTCGCTTTTATGCCTAGCTAGGGGCGTTAAACGATAGCGCTTGTTGGGAGGCAACCCAATTTTATTTTGATTCCTTGCTTTTTGTTCCTGTTTAGTAATAAATAATTTATCTAGCCTCTGTTTTGGTTGTGTTTTTTGTGTTTAATTAGTGTTTGTGCCAAGTAGAACCGTTGGGAAGACTTGGGGAAAGTCTTTTTGATCCTGTTGTAAAAAACAGAAACTTTAGCGCTCACGAGAATTGCTGCCATTTTTTGTTGGAGAGTGATATTTAGTTAATTCTTTTTGAAGATGATTAATAGATAAATTCCTCACGTCCAGAAATTTATTTTAGAATTTTTGGGGTTCCATAAGTTTGCGTTAGTTACAGATGACTACAGACTGTTCTGTTTTTGACAGATTCTGTTTTTCGTGTGTTGTTTGCTTATTTTAATGAATCTATGACTAGTAAAAGAGTTTATAAACCATAGAGATGTTGTAATACAGTAGGTTTAACACCAATATAAATAAATAAAGAGTTCATTACAGTACATTGAAGTGGTTTTTTTGTTTTCTTTCGCTAACGGAGCTCACGAGATTCTCTTGTTAAGTTTTGTGTTGTGAAGTTTTCATGTTTTGGGTAAAGATTTGATGGATTATGGAACAAGGAGTGGCAAGAGCCTAAGATTGGGTATGCCCATGTAGCCCCAAGGTAAAATACAAGGACACCAAAAATCCTAAGCTTGGGGATGCCCGGGAAGGCATCCCCTCTTTTGTCTTCGTTCATCGGTAACTTTACTTGGAGCTATATTTTTATGCACCACATGATATGTGTTTTGCTTGGAGCGTCTTGTATGATTTGAGCCTTTGTTTTTAGTTTACCACAATCATTCTTTCTGTACACACCTTTTGAGAGAGACACACATGAATTGGAATTTATTAGAATAATCTATGTGCTTCACTTATATCTTTTGAGCTATATAGGTTTTGCTCTAGTGCTTCACTTATATCTTTTAGAGCACAGTGGTGGTTCTATTTTATAGAAATAATTGATCTCTCATGCTTCACTTATATTATTTTGAGAGTCCTTTAGAACAACATGGCAATTTTCTTTTAGGCGTAATAAAAACTTTCATATAAGTGCATTGAATACTAAGAGAAGTTTGATACTTGATGATTGTTTTGAGATATGGAGATGGTGATATTAGAGTCATGCGAGTTGAGTACTTGTGAATTTGAGAAATACTTGTGTTTAAGTTTGTGATTCCCGTAGCATGCACGTATGGTGAACCGTTATGTGATGAAGTCGGAGCATGATTTATTTATTGATTGCCTTCCTTATGAGTGGCGGTCGGGGATGAGCGATGGTCTTTTCCTACCTATCTATCCCCCTAGGAGCATGCACGTAGTACTTTGTTTCGATAACTAATAGATTTTTGCAATAAGTATGTGTGTTCTTTATGACTAATGTTGAGTCGATGGATTATACGCACCCTCACCCTTCCATGATTTCTAGCCTCTCTAGTACCGCACAACTTTCACTGGTACCATAAACCCACCATAAGTTCCTCAAAACAGCCACCATACCTACCTATTATGGCATTTCCAAAGCAATTCCGAGATATATGCCCTAGGTCTTCATGAGCAAGCAAGTTGGATGCACACCCACTTAGTTTCTTTTGTTGAGCTTTCATACACTTATAGCTCTAGTGCATCCGTTGCATGGCAATCCCTACTCACTCACATTGATATCTATTAATGGGCATCTCCATAGCCCGTTGATACGCCTAGTTGATGTGAGACTATCTTCTCCTTTTTTGTCTTCTCCACAACCACCATTCTATTCCATCATAGTGCTATATCCATGGCTCATGCTCATATATTGCGTGAATATTGAAAAAGTTTGAGAACATCAAAAGTATGAAAAAATTGCTTGGCTTGTCATCGGGGTTGTGCATGATTTAATATTTTGTGTGATAAAGATAGAGCATAGCCAGACTATATGATTTTGTAGGGATAACTTTCTTTGGCCAAGCTATTTTGAGAATACATGATTGCTTAGTTAGTATGCTTGAAGTATTATTATTTCTATGTCAATATTAAACTTTTCTTGAATCTTTCGGATCTGAACATTCATGCCACAATAAAGAAAAATTACATTGAGAAATATGTTAGGAAGCATTCCACATCAAAAATTCTATTTTTATCATTTACCTACTCGAGGACGAGCAAGAATTAAGCTTGGGGATGCTCGATACGTCTCCAACGTATCTATAATTTTTGATTGTTCCATGCTATTATATTATATATTTTGGATGTTAATGGGCTTATTTTTACACTTTTATATTATTTTTGGGACTAACCTATTAACCAGAGGCCCAGCCCAAATTACTAATTTTTTTGCCTATTTTAGAGTTTTGCTGAAAAGGAATATCAAATGGAGTCCAAACGGAATGAAACCTTCGGGAGCGTTATTTTTGGAAGAAACGTGATCCAGGAGACTTGGAGTGGACGTCAATAAACAATCAAGAGGCCACGAGGCACGGGGGCGCACACCCCCTGGGCACGCCCTCCACCCTCGTGGGCCCCTCGTTGCTCCACTGACCTACTTCTTCCTCCTATATATATCCATATACCCCGCAAACATCCTGGAGCTCCACAAAAACCTAATTCCACCACCGCAACCTTCTGTACCCAAGAGATCCCATCTTGGGGCCTTTTCTGGAGCTCCGCCGGAGGGGGCATCGATCACGGAGGGCCTCTACATCAACTCCATGGCCCCTCCGATGATGTGTGAGTAGTTTACTTCAGACCTTCGGGTCCATAGCTAGTAGCTAGATGGATTCTTCTCTCTCTGTGGATCTCAATACAAAGTTCTCCTCGATTCTCTTGGAGATCTATTCGATGTAACTCTTCTTTTTGCGGTGTGTTTGTCAAGATCTGATGAATTGTGGGTTTATGATCCAGATTATCTATGAAGAATATTTGAATCTTATTTGAATTCTTTTATGTATGATTGGTTTATCTTTGCAAGTCTCTTCAAATTATCAGTTTGGTTTGGCCTACTATATTGATCTTTCTTGGAATGGGAGAAGTGCTTAGATTTGGGTTCAATATTGTGGTGCTCGATCCCAGTGACAGAAAGGGAAACGACACATATTGTATTGTTGCCATCGAGGATAAAAAGATGGGCTTTACATCATATTGCATGAGTTATCCCTCTACATCATGTCATCTTGCTTAAGGCGTTACTCTGTTCTTATGAACTTAATACTCTAGATGCATGCTAGATAGCGGTCGATGTGTGGAGTAATAGTAGTAGTTGCAGAATCGTTTTGGTCTACTTGTCTCGGACGTGATGCCTATATACATGATCATGCCTAAATATTCTCATAATTATTCGCTTTTCTATCAATTGCTCGACAGTAATTTGTTCACCCACCATAATACTTATGCTATCTTGAGAGAAGCTAGTAGTGAAACCTATGGCCCCCGGGTCTATTTTCCATCATACAAATTTCCAATCTACTTTATTTTGCTATCTTTTACTTTCAATCTATATCATAAAAATACCAAAAATATTTATCTTATTATCATCTCTATCAGATCTCACTCTTGCAAGTGACCGTGAAGGGATTGACAACCCCTTTATCGCGTTGGTTGTGAGGTTTTTATTTGTGTGTGTAGGTACGAGGTGACTCGCGCATGGTCTCCTACTGGATCGATACCTTGGTTCTCAAAAACTGAGGGAAATACTTACACTGCTTTACTGCACCACCCTTTCCTCTTCAAGGGAAAACCAACATAGTGCTCAAGAGGTAGCACACTTCGAGGCTTATGGGGGACACCACGCTGGAGATAGAATTGCACATAAGGTATTGCAATCCGGTTTTTATTGGCCTACTCTTTTCAAAGATGCCAGTAAGTTTGTCTTGTCTTGTGATGAATGTCAAAGAATTGGTAATATTCGTAGACGTCAAGAAATGCCTATGAACTATTCACTTGTTATTGAACCATTTGATGTTTGGGGCTTTGATTATATGGGACCGTTCCTTCCTCTAATGGGTATACACATATTTTAGTTGTTGTTGATTACGTTACTAACTGGGTAGAAGCTATTCCAACTAGCAGTGTTGATCATAACACCTCTATTAAGATGCTTAAAGAAGTTATTTTTCCAAGGTTTGGAGTCCCTAGATACTTAATGACTGATGGTGGTTCACATTTTATTCATGGTGCTTTTCGTAAAATGCTTGCTAAGTATAATGTTGATCATAGAATTGCATCTCCATACCACCCACAGTCTAGTGGTCAAATAGAACTGAGTAATCGAGAGATTAAATTAATTTTGCAAAAGATTGTTAATAGATCTAGAAAGAATTGGTCCAAGAAACTTGATGATGCATTATGGGCCTATAGAACTGCATATAAAAAATCCTATGGGTATGTCTCCATATAAAATAGTTTATGGAAAAGCATGTCACTTACCTCTCGAACTAGAACATAAGGCATATTGGGCCATTAAAGAGCTCAATTATGATTTCAAACTTGCCGGTGAGAAGAGACTATTTGACATTAGCTCACTTGATGAGTGGAGAACCCATGCCTATGAGAATGCCAAACTGTTTAAAGAAAAAGTTAAAAGATGGCATGAAAAAAGGATACAAAAGCGCGAGTTTAATGTAGGTGATTATGTTTTGTTATACAATTCTAGTTTAAGATTTTTTGCAGGAAAACTCCTCTCTAAATGGGAAGGTCCTTACGTTATTGAGGAGGTCTATGTTCCGGTGCCATAACAATCAACAACTTCGAAGGCACAAATCCGAAGGTGGTGAACGGTCAAAGAATCAAACATTATATCTCAGGTAATCCCATAAATGTTGAAACCAATGTTATTAACGCCGTAACCCTGGAGGAGTACATAAGGGACACTTTCCAGAACATTTTAGACTCTGAAAAGGAATAGGTATGTGGTACGGTAAGTAAACCAACTCCAAAACAGTTCTAATAGCATTTTTTCTTCGTTTTGGAATATTTAAAAGAGTAGGAAACATAAGAAGTAGTCCGAAAGGGACACGAGGCATCCACGAGGGTGGTGGGCGCGCCCCCTGCCTCATGGGCACCTCGTGTGCCCTCCGGACTCCGTTTTCTTGCACGATATTTCTTTTGGTCGGTAAAAATTCATTATATAATCTCCCGAAGGTTTTGACCACCGTACCATGACAAAATCCTCTGTTTTTGTTTTGAATTGTTTCTGCCGCAGATTAGATCAAGATGTCTTCTCAAGAGTCAGTCGAGGAGAGCCGGGTATCTCACCCGACACTGTGGCCAAAAGCAAATGGTGATGCCGATCACTTTGGGCCATCAACTGAGGAATAGATGGAGGCCGACTTGAAAAGTATAGATGCCATGGAGGAAGATCATGAAGTTACCTCTCATCTCCAAGCCAGATTTATGATGGAGGAACTCCAGAGCTCAGTTATTCCAAATTCGGCCATCCCTCCCAATGCTAGATTTCTTTCTTATGAAAATATGAAAAAAGTGTTACTTGTTCTCCCGCAGCTATGCAACATCCATGGGTGAAAGAATCTTTAGCCGTCGCAGGAAAACTCCGGAAGGAAACAATGGATCTTAAGCAGCAAGTCAATAAGATCGAGGAAGAGAACCATATCCCGAGGGGCATCATGGCCAAAAATATCACATCACTACCTCCGAAGAAAGAGACATAAACACGTGGGTATGGCACTCCCCTTGGCAATTGCCAAGCTTGGGGGAGGTGCACCGGTATCGTATCACTGTCACACTTCTATCTTTACTGTTTTTCCTAGTTTCATCCTTTTGGTTATATCTTGATCTAGTAGAATAAAGTTTAGTATGATCTAGCTTTGAGTTTTTGTGTTGATCCTTATCAATGTAATCGAGTCCGTGAGCTATATATAATAAAGATTAGTCTTGAGTCGAGGGCTTGGTTATCTTGCTATTATCTTGAGGTAATAAAATAAAAAAGAAAGAATAAAAAGAAATAAAGAGATCATATTGATCTTATGGAGAGTAATGACTTCACATATAAATAGTATGATGAATAAAAGTTGTTGAGAGTTGACAAACATAGTTTTGGTCATCGTTGCAATTAATAGAAAGTAATAAAGAAAGAGAGGTTTTGACATATAAATGTACTATCTTGGACATCTTTTATGATTGTGAGCACTCATTAAAATATGACATGCTAAAAAGTTGATGTTGGACAAGGAAGACAATGTAATGGGTTATGTTTTCTTATATCCGAAATAAATTATATTTTCATGGATCATCCAACATGTTGAGCTTGCCTTTCCCCCTCATGCTAGCCAAATTCTTTGCACCAAGTAGGGATACTACTTGTGCTTCCAAATATCCTTAAACCCAGTTTTGCCATGAGAGTCCACCATATCTACCTATGGATCGAGTAAGATCCTTCAAGTAAGTTGCCATTGTTGCAAGCAATAAAAATTGCTCTCTAAATATGTATGATCTATTAGTGTGGAGAAAATAAGCTTTATACGAGCTTGTGATATGGAAGAAATAAAAGCGACGGATTGCATAATAAAGGTCCCTATCACAAGTGCAATATAAAGTGACATTCTTTTGCATTAAGATTTTGTGCATCCAACCATAAAAGCACATGACAACCTCTGCTTCCCTCTGCGAAGGGCCTATCTTTTATTTTTGTAACATCCCAAAATTCTAAATTTTGGAATGTTATAATAAATAGATAGATTTGATTGATTGTTGGATTGATTGTCTGAAAGTGAGTGAATTCGAAACTTTTGAAAGTTAAATGAGAGGGAATAAAAGGACTTTCCCAAACTTTCACATTTGCTTTCTGATCTCCATGAATTCAAATGCTTTTCAATCACAAAACCCTTGAGCGAAGATAACATGACTTCTTCCATTTAAAAATGAAAAGGGTGTTTGAAAAATAATTGAATTTCATTTGGAAATATTCCAATTCTGGAACTTTATGCGACTCAATGATTTTCACGAGAGAAGATAAAATGACTTCTTCAAATTATATGAAATATGAGTTGGGAGTTTCAAAGAATTAAATTCAAAGCTCTTTTGAATTTATTTTCAATTTGGAATGTTATATATGAGATCATCATGCATATCTTATTTTCTTGCATTTTGGTCGATCCTAGAAATTTCACGCAACTCAAGGACCTTCGGAGAGAGTTGTAGATTTCGTTATTTTCATATTTGAGAGTTTTCTCGAATTTGAAAAGAGGATCATTTGATTTATTTATTTCATCTTCAATAATTTTTCCGTTATCAAAAATATAAGAGAGGGAATAATATGACTTTCCCAAAGTTAGGAAAAAAATGAAGATCTAATGGATAAATCAATTTTGTTTTCCGGTGTTTATTTGCATTTTATTCGGATAGGGAAAAATGTGTGTTTTCAAAAATTGCTTTTTAGGTCCGGAGAAATGTTCATTTTGTTCGACTCATTTTTAGGAGTGAGGGAAAATTTACTTTAGATTTTTTTTGGAGCCCGTTTAGATTTTCTTTTCTGAGTTTTTCTGCGCGCGAAATCTGTTTATATATATATATATATATATATATATATATATATATATATATATATATATATATATATATATATATATATATATATATATAAAATCCTCAGCGCCTTGGGCCAAAGGCCCAAGCCGCCGCCGGCCAAGGCCAGGAGGCCATCGCGCGAGCGCCCAGGCTCCAGGGAGCCGCCGCCGTTGTCTTTTGGAAGTCCTAGTAGGACTTTTGTCCTACTCCCGTTTATTCCGTTTCTTTTTCTAGATCTTTCCTACTCCTATTCCAATTCCTTGATCCCTCCTCCAAGTAAACCCCCCTCCCCAATATAAATACCCAAGCACCCCCCCTCTAAACATCAAATCAAAACCCCTCTCTCCACCACCCAAGCCGCGCCTTACCCTGCGCCTCGCACCCGCGCCGCGCCCTGCATCACCCGCCGCCGCCGCGCCTTGCCTACACCGCCTCCGCCCCTCACCCACGTCACCGCCGCCGCCTTGTGCACCGCTGCCGCCGCCCAACGCCGCCGTCGCCGCCGTTTGCCAGAGGTACCGCACCGCGTCTCTTCTTTCCCTCGGTTCGGTTTTTCTTATAAACTGTTCCGATTCTTTTCTTCTCTATCGATTCATTTTCTTTCCGGTTTTTCGCTAAACCGTTCCGGTGTTCTAGATCGGTTTTTCGTTTCGATCTCTTTTTCTGAAACCCTAGATTAGTTTTCGTTCTTCTTTCGGACCGTTCGTCTCAATGAACGTGATCACCGATTATTCCCGGTTAACGACGCCTGTTTGTTTAACTGTTCTTCTTTTTCTTCTCGTCGGAATTATTCCGCGATCGCGATCTCAGATCCGATCTTCATTCTAGTTTATCTTCTCGCCCGTTTATCAGAATCAGGTGATTCAAGCGCCTGGAGTTTCGTCTCGAAACCGCCGTTCCGTCTAATCAACTTGAACAAGTTTTTGCTACTGTAAAATTTTGACCTAGTTTCAACTTGCTAGAACCGAGTGGTTTTCTTCCGCCGTTTGTTTCCGTTTATTTGTTCGGTTCGTTCTTTCTTTGCAACCGGAGTTCTTAAGTTGAACTATCTCGTTCGTTCTCTCGTTTGAGTTTTACTTGTGCATTAGATGAGTACTTATTGTGTGGTTGCTATTGTTTGCTTACGATAGATTGACCGGAGTGTGACGAGTTGATCTATCACGAGTTTTGAGTGCGAATCATCTTCATCAACATTGCAGGCAAGTCACACTTGATCCTACCTTTTCTACTACCCAGTTTTATGCATTAGATCAATCCTCAAACATTGCATGATTAGGATCTAATTAAATTGTGGGATGGGAAGTAGATGAGGTAGTACCTATTACCTGTATTACTTATGAAACCTTTGGGAGTTACTTCTACGTTTGCTTATTATGCCATGCTATGCTAGTAGACGTGGATTGGGTGAGTGATATCCATGACAGATGTGAGATTGATTATTAATGGTTTATCTAAGGTGGCAACTTAAATACACATCTGGGTGGATTGAGGCACCTGGAGTTACCAGGACTTGCCTGTTTTTTGGAAATCCCGGGGTATCGTGTGATTTTCCTATGGACCGCCACCCAGGCTCAAAGGGATCATAAGATAATTCATACTAGTAACTTACGTGTGCAGCCACAAGCCATTATGGGCTCTGGCATAGTTGACTAAGTCGTGCGAACTCTTATAGTGGTGGACTAGCAGATGTAGGGGATGTAGGTGTACCGGTCCACCCATCGTAAGGTGCTAGCGCTTCTGAAAGACTATGTCTCGGTCATCCGTTTCTTAAACACCCTATAGTGCGAGAAACCAAGCGGAGGCGATCGAGTCTTGTGGGGAAAAGTGCGCAAACCTCTGTAGAGTGTACAAACTAATCATGATTAGCCGTGTCCCCGGTTATCGACATCTTGAGTCTCTAGTACTTGAATATCTTGTGAATCTCAACATGTTACTTCTAATTAATGTTGTTGGGTTTTAATTATTTTTAATTGGGATTGAGAATGCTGTCAACCATTCTCAATGTTTCACAACCACCGTGATAGTAATTAATTTATTCCTTTGCAGTAGGGAAAAATTGGCTTTACGCAAAACCTTATAACCATAGAGCTTTTCCACCAGCCAATATGCATATAGTGATAGCCATTGTTCATCATTTTCTCTATGGTGTGAATTTGCCAGTACATTCAATGTACTGACCCGTTTCGGCTGCAACGTCTCATGTTGCAGGATTTCTTACGACGAGTAAGTGATACGTTAGGGTTACGATTTCTACACTCAACTTTGCCGTTGGTGTTGATGGGAATCCACAACCTTGTTGCTTCCGCTATTTGGATTGAGGTAATAGTATTTACGTTACTCTATACATGTGATTTACCTCTGTTATAAATCCTTCGAGTACTATGTGTGTCAGCATACTGATCCAGGGATGACACATAAGCACAGAGACTTGATCCATTCGGGTCGGGTCGCTACAAGATGGTATCAGAGCACATGTTGACTGTAGGACGTGACCCTAGAAACTGACAAGCCCATAGCAAAGATTTTTCTCTACAACTTTCCCTTTCAAAAGATCTTGTACCTCTCTTCTCTTCTGAGCTTATTCAAAAAATTCTTTTAGTGAGACCATACCCTTTCCCCTTTTGACCACTCGAGGATTCAACTGATGAGACCACTCCAAGAAGTACAGGATATCGGACAACTAAGGCCACTTCGGAATGAAGAGTATTTTCCGTGCATCTGAATAATGGAAACTGCAGTGGTTGAAGACTCTGAAGACTAGGAGAATTTGAAGGCTGTGAAGAATCCCCAGATTTATATGACCTAGGAATGCTACCCCTATGGAACTTGGCAGACTATGGAAGTTGTCAATACCCGATATCAAGGTGTATCGGAGAAAGACCAAAACATGGAGAATGGAGAACTCAAGGATTTGTCAAAGAAACCCTAAGGCAGGAGATATCAACTGGCAAGATAGCTCATGGCAATGACAAGAGCAGAAACACGGTTATCCGTGATGTCATCGCCCGCTGATGCTACTGTCACCGTGCTGAGTTAAGGATGCATTTCTTCAGAATGGATTGGATGGAAGAAGGCTGATGGAGTACCTATTAGTAAGATGAAGTTTTAACCTTAGTCGGTGTATCACCAGGAACTGGAGTAGTACATAAAGAAGTTTAAGGTGGAGCTCCATGAAAGCATGTTAGACAAGGAAGCATTTTGTGAAGAACTCAGGAACCAAAAGCTGAAAGTAGCCAAGATGGAGGAGCTACAACCTCGAGATACCAGAGATTTGTCAGGAAACTGAAGGACAGTATGACCATGGCTCATGCCAAGGATGTTGAAACCTAGAAGTTTGGAATGCAATTCCAGAATATTCAAGGATGTCACGAGAGACTTCGCGTCAACAGAGATTGATCTGGCAAAAGAACTTGAGAAAGACAAGCATGATCGGAAGAAGCCATTGGAGGCATGAACAAGGTTTGAAGAATTTGGAGACGTTGAAGATTTATTGACCTTTAGAAGACCAAACCCCTATTATATACCTACGTTAGATGCGACGTTTGTGAGCTGTCATTTGTTTGATGTTTTTCGACAGCCACAACAAAAAAACTGTCTTTTCAAAACTTTTGTTTGTATTGTGTGTATCCCTCTCCCTCTCTCTTATCTCACCCCAAAACCCATGGACCCAATAGAGGATGAATGGAGATGAGCTTGTATTTTCGGGACCGACGAGTCAATTGGAGACAGACCGATGGATTCAGAACATGGAGGATCATATGGAGAACAACCCTATAGTCGGAAAGGATATGGCCCAGCATGCTCCTCAAAGCTTTGAAAGAGGTGCTGCTACTTGGTGGAGGATGTACCAAACCATCAATGGATGGCAAGGAGTAACCACTTGGAGAGAATTAAAGATGACTTTGCAAAAGTCTCAGTTTGTGTCCCAGAAATTGGAGCCTTATGGAAATGGTATGAAGAAACCTTGTGCATGCAAGCTCTATGGTGAAATAGGACACACCCATAAAGAACACAAGGATGAATGCCCTAATTGTGAAGGAAGTCACCCAGCTGAAGAATGCCCAACTAGGCAGATCACTTGTTTCTTGTGTGAAGGGACTACCCACTACCCTGCTCAGTGTCACATTTACCCCTTGGTACAAAGAACCATCCAGCAGAAGGACGAAGTAATGAAAGGAGCCCTCATGGAAATTTTAGAAGAACCTGTGATGAAGGACGAGGTGGAGGACACACCCAAAGAGGAACCAATTAAACCCTCCACCAAGTCATGCTATTCATGTGGAGAAGAAGGACACAACTCCCAGAATTGTTTGAATGGGGATCTAGTAGAATTCCCGGCTGAGGAAGTAGAGTATGACCCACAGGAAATAGAAGCCCTGATTGGAATGGAAAAGTACAGAAAGGGAAACCGATTGGATTCCAGGAAGGACCTAAGTCATATCACATGTTATAGGTGCAAGGAGACAGGGCACTACCTCCACAGTTGCCCAAAAAGGAAGCCAAGAACCCCAGGAGGCTATATAATCACAAGGAAACCTCGAAACTTGTCAGAAGTAATATGTTTTAGTTGTAATAAAGCAGGGCACTTTGCCAGAGATTGTCCAAAGGAGAAGGAGACTTGTGATAAGTAGTTGAGTTTGTAACAGAAGAAATATAGTCGTAGTAGTGAGGACATTTTCCTTTATATTGAGGTGTTGAGTTGAGGCATGTAATGGAAAAGCGAGAGATTGTAAATAATTGAGAGTGAATAAAGTTAGCATCATTGGTACTGATATGGATCTTATGAGTTGTTACTCTATGAAGAAGGATTTTGACCATTTTGAGGATAAGAGAAATATGGTCTATGGAAGATTTGTGCATTTTAAGGGTGGTAGTACCCTGTAAGAACCGTTGACCCCTGGAAAAGATAAGGATACTCCAATGAGTGGATTTCGGACAAAATGAATATGAGTTTTGTCTCGATATGTGTGATACCCCAAGAGTGTGTGGGATGAAGTTGGAGACCGACAGTTGTTTGGACCAAAGGTGACCAAAGGAGTCAGAAGAGAATGTTAAGTTGATTCGAGATAGACTAAAGGTAGCTCAGTCCAGGCAGAAGAGTTATGTAGACTCAAAAACTCAAGGAGGTAGTCTATGAAATTGGAGACCGAGCATGTCTTCATGTGTTCCCTCTGCGAGGAGTTAAATGAATTGGAGTTAAGGTAAAAGTTAGCCCCGAGAATTGTAGGACCATATCGAGTTTTGGATCGTATGGGAGAAGTGGCCTACAAGTTGGAATCACTGGAAGGACTGTCAGGAGTTCAGGATGTGTTTCACATTTCCCAGCTAAAGAAGTGCCATGCAGAGATGGCCAATATTCCCCTGTAAGGACGCTTGACCCTGGAAAGGATAATGATGTTCCACGAAGTAGAGTATGGACTTCATAAGTATAAGTTTTTATCTCGGTATGAGGGATACCCCACGAGGATGAAGAGATGAAGTACTATTGGATATAAAGGAGGTATAATGTCGGAAATATGGATCAATGGAAACTCCATGATGAGTCGGAGTAATCATGTCCTAGTTTGGTGCCAATAGAAGGAAGGAAGATAGTACAATTGGATGGATTTTAAGAATACTAGGAAGTTGGAAGTTGGAATAATGATCGGTTGCCCGATGATAAGTTCAAGGACTACAAGTGCTGAGATGGGCCATAACCCACAGGCCCCGGGACCTGCCAAGAAGCAAGCACACTCTTGCTGAAGGAAAAACCCTGGAGGAAGTTACGATTTTATCGATAGACGATCTTATAGGAGTTACGTAAAACCTGAGAGTTGTGAAGGAACGATAGATGGTTGTTTGGCTTGCAGAATCTATGGATTATTCCGAACTTGGTTCATCGACAAGAGAAATTCTGCAATGCTTGTGAGGATGACCGAGTGTTAGAATGCGAGATTCACTAAAGCATATACAGGGTAATGATTTGGGTGTGGGATGGATTGATCACCATACCGACTTACTCTTATTATTCGCCTTGCTATATGGGATGGTAAATCTGAGTGACTTACCTATAGTGGAGAGACGACGATCAAAACCTTGTTTAACCCTTAGAATGGTATAAGAATTTTTCCCTTGTACAAGGCAGCTTTGCCAACCGTAGGTTATACGGTGAGGATCAACCCAGACCCATTTCCTGCAGGAGAAACCACAAATTGTTGACCACCATGAGATATCGATAGTTGTTTAGTTTTGGCGCCAGAACCGTCAGCTAAAGAAGACCCAGTTTTGGAATAACCTTACCAAGATGAAAGGACAGAAGAATTGAGGAAAATGTTATGCCACTACCGGAAGAGCTCAGAGAAGGAATTTTCTCAAGGATTTGAGGAGACCGACACTGTTAACAATATGGATGGAGTATATGAGTATTGATGGAGCTGTAACGATGTTTCTAAGGGTGGTAGCATCCCAGACCCTGGAGACGATTGATGGATTTTGAGGAGAACCCCAAACCCTAACCTATTTCTGGCTAGCCTCTCCGAATCTCGAGGACAAGATTCATTTTAAGGGTGGTAGGTTTGTAACATCCCAAAATTCTAAATTTTGGAATGTTATAATAAATAGATAGATTTGATTGATTGTTGGATTGATTGTCTGAAAGTGAGTGAATTTGAAACTTTTGAAAGTTAAATGAGAGGGAATAAAAGGACTTTCCCAAACTTTCACATTTGCTTTCTGATCTCCATGAATTCAAATGCTTTTCAAACACAAAACCCTTGAGCGAAGATAACATGACTTCTTCCATTTAAAAATGAAAAGGGTGTTTGAAAAATAATTGAATTTCATTTGGAAATATTCCAATTCTGGAACTTTATGCGACTCAATGATTTTCACGAGAGAAGATAAAATGACTTCTTCAAATTATATGAAATATGAGTTGGGAGTTTCAAAGAATTAAATTCAAAGCTCTTTTGAATTTATTTTCAATTTGGAATGTTATATATGAGATCATCATGCATATCTTATTTTCTTGCATTTTGGTCGATCCTAGAAATTTCACGCAACTCAAGGACCTTCAGAGAGAGTTGGAGATTTCGTTATTTTCATATTTGAGAGTTTTCTCGAATTTGAAAAGAGGATCATTTGATTTATTTATTTCATCTTCAATAATTTTTCCGTTATCAAAAATATAAGAGAGGGAATAATATGACTTTCCCAAAGTTAGGAAAAAAATGAAGATCTAATGGATAAATCAATTTTGTTTTCCGGTGTTTATTTGCATTTTATTCGGATAGGGAAAAATGCGTGTTTTCAAAAATTTCTTTTTAGGTCCGGAGAAAAGTTCATTTTGTTCGACTCATTTTTAGGAGTCGGGGAAAATTTACTTTAGATTTTTTTGAGCCCGTTTAGATTTTCTTTTCTGAGTTTTTCTGCGCGCGAAATCTGTTAAAAAAATATATAAAAAAAAATCCTCAGCGCCTTGGGCCAAAGGCCCAAGCCGCCGCCGGCCAAGGCCAGGAGGCCATCGCGCGAGCGCCTAGGCTCCAGGGAGCCGCCGCCGTTGTCTTTTGGAAGTCCTAGTAGGACTTTTGTCCTACTCCCGTTTATTCCGTTTCTTTTTCTAGATCTTTCCTACTCCTATTCCAATTCCTTGATCCCTCCTCCAAGTAAACCCCCCTCCCCAATATAAATACCCAAGCACCCCCCCCTCTAAACATCAAATCAAAACCCCTCTCTCCACCACCCAAGCCGCGCCTCACCCCGCGCCTCTCACCCGCGCCGCACCCTGCGTCACCCGCCGCCGCCGCGCCTTGCCTACACCGCCTCCGCCCCTCACCCACGTCGCCGCCGCCGCTGCCTTGTGCACCGCCGCCGCCGCCCAACGCCGCCGTCGCCGCCGTTCGCCAGAGGTACCACGCCGCGTCTCTTCTTTCCCTCGGTTCGGTTTTTCTTATAAACCGTTCCAATTCTTTTCTTCTCTACCGATTCATTTTCTTTCCGGTTTTTCGCTAAACCATTCCGGTGTTCTAGATCGGTTTTTCGTTTCGATCTCTTTTTCTGAAACCCTAGATTAGTTTTCGTTCTTCTTTCGGACCATTCGTCTCAATGAACGTGATCACCGATTATTCCCGGTTAACGACGCCTGTTCGTTTAACCGTTCTTCTTTTTCTTCTCGTCGGAATTATTCCGCGATCGCGATCTCAGATCCGATCTTCGTTCTAGTTTATCTTCTCGCCCGTTTATCGGAATCAGGTGATTCAAGCGCCTGGAGTTTCGTCTCGAAACCACCGTTCCGTCTAATCAACTTGAACAAGTTTTTGCTACTATAAAATTTTGACCTAGTTTCAACTTGCTAGAACCGAGTTGTTTTCTTCCGCCATTTGTTTTCCGTTTATTTGTTCGGTTCGTTCTTTCTTTGCAACCGGAGTTCTTAAGTTGAACTATCTGGTTCGTTCTCTCGTTCGAGTTTTACTTGTGCATTAGATGAGTACTTATTGTGTGGTTACTATTGTTTGCTTACGATAGATTGACCGGAGTGTGACGATTTGATCTATCACGAGTTTTGAGTGTGAATCATCTTCATCAACATTGCAGGCAAGTAACACTTGATCCTACCTTTTCTACTACCCAGTTTTTATGCATTAGATCTATCCTCAAACATTGCATGATTAGGATCTAATTAAATTGTGGGATGGGAAGTAGATGAGGTAGTACCTATTACCTGTATTACTTATGAAACCTTTGGGAGTTACTTCTACGTTTGCTTATTATGCCATGCTATGCTAGTAGACGTGGATTGGGTGAGTGAATATCCATGACAGATGTGAGATTGTTATTAATGGTTTATCTAAGGTGGCAACTTAAATACACATCTGGGTGGATTGAGGCACCTGGAGTTACCAGGACTTGCCTGTTTTTTTTTGGAAATCCCGGGGTACCGTGTGATTTTCCTATGGACCGCCACCCAGGCTCAAAGGGATCATAAGATAATTCATACTAGTAACTTACGTGTGCAGCCACAAGCCATTATGGGCTCTGGCATAGTTGACTAAGTCGTGCGAACTCTTATAGTGGTGGACTAGCAGATGTAGGGGATGTAGGTGTACCGGTCCACCCATCGTAAGGTGCTAGCGCTTCTGAAAGACTATGTCTCGGTCATCCGTTTCTTAAACACCATGTAGTGCGAGAAACCAAGCGGAGGCGATCGAGTCTTGTGGGGAAAAGTGCGCAAACCTCTGTAGAGTGTACAAACTAATCATGATTAGCCGTGTCCCCGGTTATCGACATCTTGAGTCTCTAGTACTTGAATATCTTTGTGAATCTCAACATGTTACTTCTAATTAATGTTGTTGGGTTTTAATTATTTTTAATTGGGATTGAGAATGCTGTCAACCATTCTCAATGTTTCACAACCACCATGATAGTAATTAATTTTATTCCTTTGCAGTAGCGAAAAATTCGCTTTACGCAAAAACCTTATAACCATAGAGCTTTTCCACCAGCCATATATGCATATAGTGATAGCCATTGTTCATCATTTTCTCTATGGTGTAAATTTGCCAGTACATTCAATGTACTGACCCTCTGTGGCTGCAATGTCTCATGTTGCAGGATTATCTTACGACGAGTAAGTGATATGTTAGGGTTACGATTTCTACACTCAACTTTGCCGTTGGTGTTGATGGGAAACCACAACCTTGTTGCTTCCGCTATTTGGATTGAGGTAATAGTATTTACATTACTCTATACATGTGATTTACCTCTGTTATAAATCCTTCGAGTACTGTGTGTGTCAGCATACTGATCCAGGGATGACACATAAGCACAGAGACTTGATCCATTCGGGTCGGGTCGCTACAATTTTTGTCTTATACCTTATACAAGAGTCATGGTGATCTTCACCTCTCCTTTTTAGACTTTATCCTTTGGCAAGCACTACGTGTTGGAAAGATCCTGATATATATATCCAATTGGATGTGGTTTTTCATAAAGCATTATTGTTGACGTTACCCTTGAGGTAAAAGGTTGGGAGGCAAAACTATAAGCCCCTATCTTTCTCTGTGTCCGATTAAAACTTCATACCCATAAGTATTGTGTGAGTGTTAGCAATTGTGAAAGACTAAATGATAGTTGAGTATGTGGACTTGCTGAAAAGCTCTTATATTGACTCTCTCCGATGTTATGATAAATTGCAATTGCTTCAATGACTGAGATTATAGTTTGCTAGTTTTTCAATGAAGTTTCTGGTTCATACTTTAGATTGTGACTAGATTGTTACTTCAGCATAATAAATCATTTGACAATATATATATGTTGCTATTCTAAGAATGATCATGATGCCCTCATGTCTGTATTTTATTTTATCGACACCTCTATCTCTAAACATGTGGACATATTTTTCGATATCAGCTTCCGCTTGAGGACAAGCAAGGTCTAAGCTTGGGGGAGTTGATACGTCCATTTTGCATCATCCTTTTATATCGATATTTATTGCATTATGGGCCGTTATTACACATTATGTCACAATACTTATGCCTTTTCTCTCTTATTTTACAGGGTTTACATGAAGAGGGAGAATGCCCGCAGTTGGAATTTTGGGCTGGAAAAGGAGCAAATATTAGAGACCTATTCTGCACAACTCCAAAAGTCCTAAAACTCCACGAAAGTCAGTTTTGGAATATATTGAAAATATTAGGCTAAGAAAGCACCAAAGGTGGGCCACCCACTATCCACAAGGGTGGAGGGCGCGCCCTACCCCCCTGGGCGCGCCCCTTGCCTCGTGGGCCACCTGGAAGCCCCCGATGCCCATCTTCTGGTATAAGGTGTCTTTTGCCCTGGAAAAAAAAATCAGAAGGAAGCTTTTGGGACGAAGCGCCGCCGTCTCGAGGCGAAACCTTGGCGGAACCAATCTAGGGCTCCGGCGGAGCTGTTTTGCTGGGGAAACATCCCCCCGAGACGGGGAAATCGTCACCATCGTCATCACCATCAATCCTCTCATCGGGAGGGGGTCAATCTCCATCAACATCTTCACCAGCACCATCTCCTATCAAACCCTAGTTCACCTCTTGTATCCGATCTTTGTCTCAAAACCTCAGATTGGTACCTGTGGGTTGCTAGTAGTGTTGATTACTCCTTGTAGTTGATGCTAGTTGGTTTATTCGGTGGAAGATTATATGTTCAGATCCTTTATGCACATTAGTACCCCTCTGATTATGAACATGAATATGATTTGTGAGTAGTTACGTTTGTTCCTGAAGACATGGGAGAAGTCTTGTTATAAGTAGTCATGTGAATTTGGTATTCGTTTGATATTTTGATGAGATGTATGTTGTCTTTCCTTTAGTGGTGTTATGTGAACGTCGACTACATGGCACTTCACCATTGTTTGGGCCTAGTGGAAGGCATTGGGAAGTAATAAGTAGATGATGGGTTGCTAGAGTGACAAAAGCTTAAACCCTAGTTTATGTGTTGCTTCGTAAGGGGCTGATTTGGATCCATATGTTTCATGCTATGGATAGGTTTACCTTAATTCTTCTTTCGTAGTTGCGGATGCTTGCGAGGGGGGTTAATCATAAGTGGGATGCTTTTCCAAGGAAGGGCAGTACCCAAGCACCGGTCCACCCACATATCAAATTATCAAAGTAACAAACGCGAATCATATGAGCATGATGAAAACTAGCTTGACGATAATTCCCATGTGTCCTCGGGAGCGCTTTCCTTTATATAAGAGTTTGTCCAGGCTTGTCCTTTGCTACAAAAAGGATTGGGCCACCTTGCTGCACCTTGTTTACTTTTGTTACTTGTTACATGTTATGAATTACCTTATCACAAAACTATCTGCTACCGATAATTTCAGTGCTTGCAGATAATACCTTACTGAAAACTGCTTGTCATTTCCTTCTGCTCCTCGTTGGGTTCGACACTCTTACTTATCGAAAGGACTACGATAGATCCCCTATACTTGTGGGTCATCAGTGAGGCCCCCTGGTGTGTTCTTTGCACCAGAAATTCTAAAAATATTGTAAAAATAATCATACTAAATTTTCAGGGCATTTGGAGAAATTTTATTTTCAGGACTTTTTTTATTGCATGGATAATTCAGAAAATAGATAGAAAATACTAATTTTGCTTTATTTATTCTAAATAACAGAAAGTAAAATGTGGGTACAGAGAGTTGTGCTTTCTAAATTTGTCCATCTCATGCCCATCAAAAGGAATCCATTAACAAGCTTGATCAAGTCTTGATAACTAACTTCTTCCGAATGACATGTGTCGGATTCCAGGCTCCGCAGACCCTTGAGAGATTCGAACACTGGGGTATGTACGAAGGACTCCTTCTTCCCAACCTGCCGGCCCAACGATTCCACAGCCTAGCTCGGCGAACCCAAGGGACAAGAGACACAACATTTTATCCTGGTTCGGGCCACCTTGCGGTGTAATACCCTACTCCAGCTTTGTGGTGGATTTCCTCGAGGGGCTGAGGATGAACTAGTACAGTGGACGAACAGCCTCAGGAGGTGAGGTGTTCTTGAGCTCAATGAGCTAGTGGGTGTGAGGATGGTTCGAATGATCCGCCCTCTGCTCTGGTGGTGACTAAGTCCTATTTATAGTGGCCTTGGTCCTCTTCCCTGATGTAGGCGGAAGGTATCCCACAACGGCCAAATTCAAAGGGACACAACTAGTACAAGTTATCCTGACAAAAGTAGTCTTCGCCTGCAAAGGCTCTGGTGGTGATGCTGTAGTGGGCTCCGGATGACCTCCGCCCTGTCGTCCCGGCGGTCTTGGTATTGTTGCACCGATATGGAAACCTTTGCCTGATTCCTTGGGACTCCGCGCCTGCGCTTGCCCCCTTGGCACCAAAGGGGAAACTGGTACGTTGCGCTCGCTGGCACCCGGCTGGCCTTGGTCGTCATGGCTCACGTCATGTGAACCTCGCGAGGTGCACCTTACCTTGATATCTTTGCTCCTCGGGAGCCAGCCTGGTGAGGCCGCCCCCTAGGGAGGTCTTGCTGTCATCCGCCTAGCGAGGGTCTTGTGTTGTTGCTGCCGAAAATTGGCCATACCGGGCCGCTGATGGAGCCATGCCGCGGGCCATAGGCAGGAAAGTCTGGGTACCCCCATTCCTAGGACACCGACTATCGCCCCTGGGCCCAAGGCGTGCTCGAACTTGGCTTCGGGACGAAGCCAAGGGCAAGTGTGGAGTGCCGCGGGCCCCAACCGCTTGCGGCCTTAGTCGACGCATGGCGACTGATGGGACATGGGCGCTGAAGGAAATATGCCCTAGAGGCAATAATAAAGTTATTATTTATTTCCTTATATCATGATAAATGTTTATTATTCATGCTAGAATTGTATTAACCGGAAACATAATACATGTGTGAATACATAGACAAACAGAGTGTCACTAGTATGCCTCTACTTGACTAGCTCGTTAATCAAAGATGGTTATGTTTCCTGACCATGAACAATGAGTTGTTATTTGATTAACGAGGTCACATCATTAGTTGAATGATCTGATTGACATGACCCATTCCATTAGCTTAGCACCTGATCGTTTAGTATGTTGCTATTGCTTTCTTCATGACTTATACATGTTCCTATGACTATGAGATTATGCAACTCCCGTTTGCCGGAGGAACACTTTGGGTGCTACCAAACGTCACAACGTAACTGGGTGATTATAAAGGAGCATTACAGGTGTCTCCAAAGGTAGATGTTGGGTTGGCGTATTTCGAGATTAGGATTTGTCACTCCGATTGTCGGAGAGGTATCTCTGGGCCCTCTCGGTAATGCACATCACATAAGCCTTGCAAGCACTGCAACTAATATGTTAGTTGTGAGATGATGTATTACGGAACGAGTAAAGAGACTTGCCGGTAACGAGATTGAACTAGGTATTGGATACCGACGATCAAATCTCGGGCAAGTAACATACCGATGACAAAGGGAACAACGTATGTCGTTATGCGGTCTGACCGATAAAGATCTTCGTAGAATATGTAGGAGCCAATATGGGCATCCAGGTCCCGCTATTGGTTATTGACCGGAAACGTGTCTTGGTCATGTCTACATTGTTCTCGAACCCGTAGGGTCCGCACGCTTAAGGTTTCGATGACAGTTATATTATGAGTTTATGAGTTTTGATGTACCGAAGGAGTTCGGAGTCCCGGATGAGATCGGGGACATGACGAGGAGTCTCGAAATGGTCGAGACGTAAAGATCGATATATTGGACGACTATATTCGGAGTTCGGAAAGGTTCCGAGTGATTCGGGTATTTTCCGGAGTACCGGGGGGTTACGGGAATACGGGGAAGAGTATTGGGCCTTGATGGGCTTTAGTGGGAAGAGGAGAAAAGGCTGCGCCCCCCCTCCCCTCTAGTCCGAATTGGACTAGGGAAAAGGGGGCCGGCCACCTCTCCTTCTCCTCCTATTCCTTCTCCCTTCCTCCCCTCTTGGTGGACTCCTACTAGGACTTGGAGTCCTAGTAGGACTCCCTATCCTGGCCGCACCTTTGCCTTGGCCGGCCTCCTCCTCCTCCATCCTTTATATACAGGGGCAGGGGACACCCCATAGACACAAGTTGATCCACATGATCTATTCCTTAGCCGTGTGCGGTGCCCCCTGCCACCATATACCTCGATAATACTGTAGCGGAGTTTAGGCGAAGCCCTGCTGCTGTAGTTCATCAAGATCGTCACCACGCCGTCGTGCTGACGAAACTCTTCCCCGACACTTTGCTGGATCGGAGTCCGGGGATCGTCATCGGGCTGAACGTGTGCTCGAACTCGGAGGTGCCGTAGTTTCGGTGCTTGATCGGTTGGATCGTGAAGACGTACGACTACTTCCTCTACGTCGTGTCATCGCTTCCGCAGTCGGTCTGCGTTGGGTACGTAGATAACACTCTCCCCTCGTTGCTATGCATCACATGATCCTGTGTGCGCGTAGGAAAATTTTGAAATTACTACGAAACCCAACAGTGGTATCAGAGCCTAGGTTATTTATGTTGATGTTATATGCACGAGTAGAACACAAGTGAGTTGTGGACGATACAAGTCATACTGCCTACCAGCATGTCATACTTTGGTTCGGCGGTATTGTTGGACGAGACGACCCGGACCAACCTTACGCGTACGCTTACGCGAGACCGGTTCCCTCGACGTGCTTTGCACATAGATGGCTTGCGGGCGACTGTCTCTCCAACTTTAGTTGAACCAAGTATGGCTATGCCCGGTCCTTGAGAAGGTTAAAACGGAGTCTATTTGACAAACTATCGTTGTGGTTTTGATGCGTAGGTGAGATTGGTTCTTACTTAAGCCCGTAGCAGTCACGTAAAACATGCAACAACAAAGTAGAGGACGTCTAACTTGTTTTTGCAGGGCATGTTGTGATGTGATATGGTCAAAGCATGATGCTGAATTTTATTGTATGAGATGATCATGTTTTGTAACCGAGTTATCGGCAACTGGCAGGAGCCATATGGTTGTCGCTTTATTGTATGCAATGCAATCGCGATGTAATGCTTTACTTTATTACTAAACGGTAGTGATAGTCGTAAAGCATAAGATTGGCGAAACGACAACGATGCTACGATGGAGATCAAGGTGTCGCGCCGGTGACGATGGTGATCATGACGGTGCTTCGGAGATGGAGATCACAAGCACAAGATGATGATGGCCATATCATATCACTTATATTGATTGCATGTGATGTTTATCCTTTTATGCATCTTATCTTGCTTTGATTGACGGTAGCATTATAAGATGATCTCTCACTAAATTATCAAGAAGTGTTCTCCCTGAGTATGCACCGTTGCGAAAGTTCTTCGTGCTGAGACACCACGTGATGATCGGGTGTGATAGGCTCTACGTTCAAATACAACGGGTGCAAAACAGTTGCACACGCGGAATACTCAGGTTATACTTGACGAGCCTAGCATATACAGATATGGCCTCGGAACACGGAGACCGAAAGGTCGAGCGTGAATCATATAGTAGATATGATCAACATAATGATGTTCACCGATGAAACTACTCCATCTCACGTGATGATCGGACATGGTTTAGTTGATTTGGATCACGTGATCACTTAGAGGATTAGAGGGATGTCTATCTAAGTGGGAGTTCTTAAGTAATATGATTAAATTGAACTTAAATTTATCATGAACTTAGTCCTGGTAGTATTTTGCAAATCATGTTGTAGATCAATAGCTCGCGTTGTTTCTTCCCTGTGTTTATTTTGATATGTTCCTAGAGAAAATTGTGTTGAAAAATGTTAGTAGCAATGTTGCGGATTAGATCCGTGATCTGAGGTTAAATCCTCATTGCTGCACAGAAGAATTATGTCCTTAATGCACCGCTAGGTGACAGACCTATTGCAGGAGCAGATGTAGAAGTTATGTAACGTCTGGCTAGCTCAATATGATGACTACTTGATAGTTTAGTGCACCATGCTTAACGGCTTAGAATCGGGACTTCAAAGACGTTTTGAACGTCATGGACCATATGAGATGTTCCAGGAATTGAAGTTAATATTTCAAGCAAATACCCGAGTTGAGAGATATGAAGTCTCCAACAAGTTCTATAGCTAAAAGATGGAGGAGAATCGCTCAACTAGTGAGCATGTGCTCAGATTGTCTGGGTACTTCAATCGCTTGAATCAAGTGGGAGTTAATCTTCCAGATAAGATAGTGATTGACAGAATTCTCTAGTCACCATCACCAAGTTAGTAGAACTTCGTGATGAACTATAGTATGCAAGGGATGATGAAAATGATTCCCGAGCTCTTCGTGATGTTGAAATCAACGAAGGTAGAAATCAAGAAAGAGCATCAAGTGTTGATGGTTGACAAGATCACTAGTTTCAAGAAAAGGGCAAAGGGAAAGAAAGGGGAACTTCAAGTAGATTGACAAGCAAGTTGTCACTCCCACGAAGAAGCCCAAAGCTGAACCAAAGCCTGAAACTGAGTGCTTACACTGCAAAGGAAATGGTCACTGGAAGCGGAACTACCCTAAATATTTGGTGGATAAGAAGGATGGCAAAGTGAAAAAGGGTATATTTGATATACAGGTGTTTGATGTGTGCTTTACTAGTGTTTATAGCAACCCCTCGGTATTTGGTACTGGTTCAGTTGCTAAAGAGTAGTAACTCGAAACGGGAGTTGCAGAATAAACAGAAACTAGTTAAGGGTGAAGTGATGATGTGTGTTGAAAGTAGTTTCAAGATTGATATGATCATCATCGCACACTCCCTATTCTTTCGGGATTAGTGTTGAACCTAAATAAATGTTATTTGGTGTTTGCGTTGAGCATGAATATGATTTGATCATGTTTATTGCAATACGGTTATTCATTTAAGTAAGAGAATAAATTGTTGTTCTATTTACATGAATAAAACCTTATATGGTTACACACCCAATGAAAATAGTTCATTGGATCTCGATCGTAGTGATACACATATTCATAATATTGATGCCAAAAGATGCAAAGTTAATAATGATAGTGCAACTTATTTGTGGCACTGCCGTTTGGGTCATATCGGTGTAAAGCGCATGAAGAAACTCCATAAAGATGGATTTTCGGAATCACTTGGTTATGAATCATTTGATGCTTGCGAACCGTGCCTTTTGGGCAAGATGACTAAAACTCCGTTCTTCGGAACAATGGAACGAGTTACTGACTTGTTGGAAATAATACATACCGATGTATGCGATCCAATGAGTGTTGTTGCTCGTGGCAAGCATCGTTGTTTTCTGACCTTCACAAGATGATTCGAGCAGATATGGGTATATCTACTTGATGAAACATAAGTCTGAAATAGTTGAAAGGTTCAAAGAATTTCAGAGTGAAGTGGAAAAATCATCGTAACAAGAAAATAAAGTTTCTGCGATCTGATCGCGGAGACAAATATTTGAGTTACGAGTTTGGTCTTCAATTAAAACAATGTGGAATAGTTTCACAGCTCACGCCACCTGGAACACCACATCGTTATGGTGTGTCCGAACGTCGTAACCGCACTTTATTTGATATGGTGCGATCTATGATATCTCTTTACCACTATCGTTTTGGGGTTATGCATTAGAGACAGCTGCATTCATGTTTTAAAATAGGGCACCATCTAAATCCGTTGAGACGACACTGTATGAACTATGGTTTAGCAATAAAACCTAACATGTTGTTTCTTAAAGTTTGGGGCTGCGATGCTTATGTGAAAAAGGTTTCATCCTGATAAGCTCGAACCCAAATCGGAGAAGTGCGTCTTCATACCCAAAGGAAATTGTTGGGTACACCTTCTATCACAGATCCGAAGGCAAGACATTCGTTGCTAAAATGGATCCTTTCCAGAGAAGGAGTTTCTCTCGAAAGAAGTGAGTGGGAGGAGAGTAGAACTTGATGAGGTAATTATACCTTCTCCCTTATTGGAAAGTAGTTCATCACAGAAATCAGTTCCAGTGATTCCTACACCAATAAGTGAGGAAGTTAATGATGATGATCATCAAACTTCAGATCAAGTTACTACCAAACCTCGTAGGTCTTCCAGAGTAAGATCCGCACCAGAGTGGTACGGTAATCATGTTCTAGAAGTCATGTTACTAGACCATGATGAACCTACGAACTATGAGGAAGCAATGATGAGCCCAGATTCCACGAAATGGCTTGAGGCCATGAAATCTGAGATATGATCCATGTATGAGAACAAAGTGTAGACTTTGATTGACTTGCCCGATGATCGGTGAGTCATTAAGAATAAATGGATCTTCGAGAGGAAGACGGACGTTGATAGTAGTGTTACTATCTACAAAGCTAAGACTTGTCGAAAAAGGTTTTTGACAAAGTTCAAAGGTGTTGAATACGATGAGATTTTCTTACTCGTATCGATGCTTAAAAGTCTGTCCGAATCATGTTAGCAATTGCAGCATTTTATGATTATGAAATTTGGCAGATGGATGTCAAAACTGCATTCCTGAATGGATTTCTGGAAGAAGAGTTGTATATGATGCAACCGGAAGGTTTTGTCGATCCAAAGGGAGCTAACAAAGTGTGCAAGCTCCAGCGATCCATTTATGGACTGGTGCAAGAATCTCGGAGTTGGAATATACGCTTTGATAAGTTGATCAAAGCATATAGTTATTGTACAGACTTACAGTGAAGCCTGTATTTACAAGAAAGTGAGTGGGAGCACTACAACATTTCTGATAAGTATATGTGAATGACATATTGTTGATCGGAAATAATGTAGAATTATTCTGCAAAGCATGAAAGGATACTTGAATAAAAGTTTTTCAAAGAAAGACCTTGGTGAAGCTGCTTACACATTGAGCATCAAGATCTATATAGATAGATGAAGACGCTTGATAAGATTTTTTCAATGAATACATACCTTGATAAAAATTTTGAAATAGTTCAAAATGGAACAGTCAAAGAAGGAGTTCTTGCCTGTGTTGCAAGGTGTTAAGTTGAGTAAGACTCAAAGCCCGACCACGACAGAAAATAGAAAGAGAATGAAAGTCATTCCCTATGCCTCAGTCATAGGTTCTATAAAGTATGCCATGCTGTATACCAGATCTATTGTATGCCATACCACTGAGTTTGGCAAGGGAGTACAATAGTGATCTAGGAGTAGATCACTGGAGAGCGGTCAAAATTGTCCTTAGTGGAATAAGGATATGTTTCTCGATTATGGAAAAAGGTTCGTCGTAAAAGGTTACGCCGATGCAAGTTTGACACTAATCTAGATGACTCTAAGTCTTGATCTAGATACATATTGAAAGTGGGAGCAATTAGCTAGAGTAGCTCCGTGCAGAGCATTGTAGACATAGAATTCGCAAAATACTTACGGATCTGTATATGACATACCCGTTGACTAAGATTCTCTCACAAGCAAAACATGTTCACACCTTGGTACTCCTTGGGTGTTAATCACATAGCGATGTGAACTAGATTACTGAATCTAGTAAACCCTTTGGGTGTTGGTCACATAGCGATGTGAACTATGGGTGTTAATCACATGGTGATGTGAACTATTGCTGTTAAATCACATGGCGATGTGAACTAGATTATTGACTCTAGTGCAAGTGGGAGACTGAAGGAAATATGCCCTAGAGGCAATAATAAAGTTATTATTTATTTCCTTATATCATGATAAATGTTTATTATTCATGCTAGAATTGTATTAACCGGAAACATAATACATGTGTGAATACATAGACAAACAGAGTGTCACTAGTATGCCTCTACTTGACTAGCTCGTTAATCAAAGATGGTTATGTTTCCTGACCATGAACAATGAGTTGTTATTTGATTAACAAGGTCACATCATTAGTTGAATGATCTGATTGACATGACCCATTCCATTAGCTTAGCACCTGATCGTTTAGTATGTTGCTATTGCTTTCTTCATGACTTATACATGTTCCTATGACTATGAGATTATGCAACTCCCGTTTGCCGGAGGAACACTTTGGGTGCTACCAAACGTCACAACGTAACTGGGTGATTATAAAGGAGCATTACAGGTGTCTCCAAAGGTAGATGTTGGGTTGGCGTATTTCGAGATTAGGATTTGTCACTCCGATTGTCGGAGAGGTATCTCTGGGCCCTCTCGGTAATGCACATCACATAAGCCTTGCAAGCACTGCAACTAATATGTTAGTTGTGAGATGATGTATTACGGAACGAGTAAAGAGACTTGCCGGTAACGAGATTGAACTAGGTATTGGATACTGACGATCAAATCTCGGGCAAGTAACATACCGATGACAAAGGGAACAACGTATGTCGTTATGCGGTCTGACCGATAAAGATCTTCGTAGAATATGTAGGAGCCAATATGGGCATCCAGGTCCCGCTATTGGTTATTGACCGGAAACGTGTCTTGGTCATGTCTACATTGTTCTCGAACCCGTAGGGTCCGCACGCTTAAGGTTTCGATGACAGTTATATTATGAGTTTATGAGTTTTGATGTACCGAAGGAGTTCGGAGTCCCGGATGAGATCGGGGACATGACGAGGAGTCTCGAAATGGTCGAGACGTAAAGATCGATATATTGGACGACTATATTCGGAGTTCGGAAAGGTTCCGAGTGATTCGGGTATTTTCCGGAGTACCGGGGGGTTACGGGAATACGGGGAAGAGTATTGGGCCTTGATGGGCTTTAGTGGGAAGAGGAGAAAAGGCTGCGCCCCCCCTCCCCTCTAGTCCGAATTGGACTAGGGAAAAGGGGGCCGGCCACCTCTCCTTCTCCTCCTATTCCTTCTCCCTTCCTCCCCTCTTGGTGGACTCCTACTAGGACTTGGAGTCCTAGTAGGACTCCCTATCCTGGCCGCACCTTTGCCTTGGCCGGCCTCCTCCTCCTCCATCCTTTATATACAGGGGCAGGGGACACCCCATAGACACAAGTTGATCCACGTGATCTATTCCTTAGCCGTGTGCGGTGCCCCTGCCACCATATACCTCGATAATACTGTAGCGGAGTTTAGGCGAAGCCCTGCTGCTGTAGTTCATCAAGATCGTCACCACGCCGTCGTGCTGACGAAACTCTTCCCCGACACTTTGCTGGATCGGAGTCCGGGGATCGTCATCGGGCTGAACGTGTGCTCGAACTCGGAGGTGCCGTAGTTTCGGTGCTTGATCGGTTGGATCGTGAAGACGTACGACTACTTCCTCTACGTCGTGTCATCGCTTCCGCAGTCGGTCTGCGTTGGGTACGTAGATAACACTCTCCCCTCGTTGCTATGCATCACATGATCCTGTGTGCGCGTAGGAAAATTTTGAAATTACTACGAAACCCAACAGGCGCCCCCACTTCCCCACGCAGCCTTGATGTTTGTTGGGCTTGGTGGCCACCGCCCCCGGCTCAGCTCCATCTTATTGCTTGTCGCGCGCTTCCATGGCCTCTTCACCTTCCCAGCTCTCCCCCGCTGACATGACGCCGAAGTTGGCGAAGAAGAAGAAAGTGAGGGTCTGCGCTCCGGCCGATCTCCGCCGACCTTCGAGCCCGCCCTTGAGCGGTCTATGGTGGTTAATCTGGAGATGCTGGACAAGGTCCGCCCAGTGCTCGCCGCCAGTTCCAATGAGTGGAACGCGACAGTGGCTTGGCCTGCTTCCCGCGCCATGGTCGACATGGCGGCCACTGAGATCCCCATCCATCTCCATGCTCTCTTGGCAGGCTTGATTCCCCCCTTTTATGAATTCTTCAATGCCATAATCTCGCACTACCAAGTCCACGCATTGCACCTGGATCCCCAATCCATCCACCTACTCGTCGTCTTCAATTTCGTCTGCGAGGCCATGGTGGGCATCGTTCACTCTGTGGCCTTGTTCCACCATTTCTTCTCGCTCCACTTGACTGACGCCCGCCAGTGCTTAGGACATGTGACCTTCCAGGCCGTGGCGGCGACGACGGGCTTAGGGATTGACTTCGAACTCTCGCCGGTCGCACATGGACTCTGGAAGCGGTGGGTGTTCGCGGATGTTGGCGTGCTCAATTCCCTGCTCTTGCTCCCCTGGGCGCTAGCTGAACCCAGCTCCGGATGGGTGCACGTGAGGCTCGTCGACCCTCGGCTTGCCCACGTTTGGCGCCAGTTGGCCAGGTTGAAGGAGCTTGGAGTGACGATGCCCATGGTGGTGCAGGAGTTCATCCAGCAACGCATTGCTCCTCTCCAGCGCCACTCTCGGCGGATGTGGACCTTCGCCAGCAGCAGGGACCCCATGAGGCTCCAGGTGCCTGCACTCCCCCCGAGACTCTGCGCATGGTGCTCGAGCTCCTAACCGGTGACCCAGCGCCAGCCACGCTTCCGAAGGAGTGATACGTCTCCAACATGTCTATAATTTTTGATTCTTCCATGCTGTTATATTATCAATCTTGGATGTTTTATAATCATTTTATAGCCATTTTATATCATTTTTTGGTACTAACCTATTAACATAGTGCCAAGTGCCAGTTCCTGTTTTTTCCGTGTTTTTTACATCGTAGAAAATCAATATCAGACGGAGTCCAAATGCCACCAAACTTTACGGAAATTTTTTATGGAGCAGAAGGAACATGTTGGGTCCTGGTTTTACCTGGGGGGAGTCCCGAGGAGGGGACAACCCACCAGGGCACGCCAAGAGGCCCAGGCGCGCCCTGGTGGGTTGTGCCGACCTCGGGTGCCCCCCGTACCGCCTCTTTGCTCTATAAATACCCCAAAAATACCAGAACCCTAGGGGAGTCGACGAAATATTCATCCAGCCGCCGCAAAGTCCAGAACCACCAGATCCAATCTAGACACCATCTCGGATGGGGTTCACCACCTCCATTGGTGCCTCTCCGATGATGCGTGAGTAGTTCTTTGTAGACCTTCGGGTCCGTAGTTAGTAGCTAGATGGCTTCATCTCTCTCTCTTGATTCTCAATACAATGGTCTCTTGGAGATCCATATGATGTAACTCTTTTGTGGTGTGTTTGTTGGGATCAATGAACTTCGAGTTTATGATCAAATCTATCTTTTTATCCATGAAAGTTATTTGAGTTTCTTTGATCTCTTATATGCATGATTGATTATAGCCTCATATTTCTTCTCCAGTATTTGGGTTTTGTTTGGCCAACTTGATCTATTTATCTTGCAATGGGAAGACGTGCTCTGTAGTGGGTTCTATCTTACAGTGCTTGATCCTAGTGACAGAAAGGGAAACGGCATGTATGTATCGTTGCTTCTAAGGATAAGACGATGGGGTCTATCTCTACATAGATAGATCTTGTCTACATCATGTCATCGTTCTTATTGCATTACTCTGTTTCTCCATGAACTTAATACACTAGATGCATGCTGGATAGCGGTCGATGTGTGAGTAATAGTAGTAGATGCAGGTAGGAGTCGGTCTACTAATCTTGGACGTGATGCCTATATAATGATCTTTGCCTGGATATCGTCATAATTATTTGAGGTTCTATCAATTGCCCAACAGTAATTTATTTACCCACCGATTGCTATTTTTCTAGAGAGAAGCCACTAGTGAAACCTACGGCCCCCGGGTCTTCTTTCTCATATATTTGCCTTTGCGATCTACTTTTCTCTTGCATTTATTTTTAAATCTATTAATCCAAAAACCCAAAAATACCTTGCTGTAATTTTTCTTTATTTATTTTATTTGGCGTTCGATTTGTCAATCTACTACAAATCTACCTCACGTCTGTTTGCCTATCTTGAGGTGCCGTACCCCGGAAGGGATTGATAACCCCTTTAACACGTCGAGTTGCGAGAAGTTGTTACTTGTGAGCAGCTGTTGTTTATGTTGTGCTGCTTGGTTTTCCTACTGGTTCGATAACCTTGGTTTCATATCTGAGGGAAATACCTACCGCCATTTTGATGCATCATCCCTTCCTCTTTGGGGAAATACCGTCGTAGCTTCAAGCGACATCAAAAGGAATTTCTGGCGCCGTTGCTGGGGAGGATCTTCAACATATACCAGGTTCCTAATCATAAATCTCATCTCCTTGCAATTTACATTATTTGCCATTTGCCTCTCATTTTCCTCTCCCCTGCTTCAAAAAAATTTGCCGTTTTATTCGCTTCTCTTTTTCCGTTTGCCGTTTTCTTGCCGAATCTGTTTTTGTGTGCAACCTTGTTTGCTGTTATTATGGATAGTTCTTCCTCTATCGCTTGCACTCTCGGGAACGAGGTTCTCAACTTTAAACAAAGGGGAGGAGAAAATTTAAAATATGCTTGGTATAGGATTTGCAATGCTCATAATAGATCTACCCGTAAACGATCTACCGTTGTTCTTCTTTGTTGTTTTTATGTTGGCATCACCACTTGGTATAGATTCGTCCTTGATACGATTACCGGTGGAAATTTCTTGATGTGTCCTTCTCTTGATGCCTTTAATGCTATGGGAAATTTAGTGGGCTCTTCACCACTTATGATTAATGAAACAACTTTGACTCTTGAGCATGTTATGGAGAGACTAGATGCTATTGAAAAGAAAATGCTCACCGAAGATCATATGGAAACTATAGATAAAAAATTCATAATTTTTCTACCAATATTGGGTAAAAAGTGGGAGATATTCTTAAGTTGTTAAAAGAGAAGTGTGACGCCCCGAGACCGTTGCGCCAGATGTCTTCCAGTTATTCGTTGTCTTGGCCATGTCATTTGCTTGCGTGTTGCATTTCATCATGCCATCATCCGCATTGCATCATCATGTTTTCAAAAATTGCATCCGTCCTGGTCTTCTCGTTCTCTCCGTTGTCCGTTTTGAGCTCAACCACACTTGCACGCGCCCGTGGCACGTCTGAAATATTATTTTTTATAAGTGGCCAGAAAATGTTCTCGGAATGGGATGAAAGTTGGCGTGCGGTGTTGTTTTGTTGTTAGTAGGCCTTGTGCGAAGTTTCATCGCATTCGGAGTTCGTTTGTTAGCCCAACCGCTGAACTATAGCGGCAATATAGCCGGTCTATCGCCGGACGTTTTCGGTCTCCGGAAACGGATGCCGGGTTGCATTCCTCCTCTCTCTTATCAATCCGACCACACACTTAACCTCGTTCGCCTAACCCCTATCTGCATAGTGCTTCGACCCCTCGCGTGTGTCCGAAGCTGTCCCGAACCCGACCTGGATAGTCATCACCGTTGGATCCGGATCATCCCCAAACATCTACAAAACATCTCCGTTTTTCTTTTGGTCTCCCTAGATATTTTATTCACGATCGTTCAATTGTGATCGGAGGGACGAGTTAGCCCCTAACCTAAATCCAATGCTATAATTAACCAGTCAAACCCTTGCCTATCCTGTCCATTCCACCAATCCCCCTCGCCGCCGCCACTCTCTCCATCGGGAAACCTCCCGATCCACCACCTCCCCTCATTTTCAGCACCGAACCAATCCCGAGCCACCTCCCGGTCCAAACATCCACCGGGCCAACAACCTCCTCCCCTCGTTCTATGAGATCCATAGCTCCTCTACCTGCAGCCCCGCGTTTCCCCCTCCACGAGCACAGCCCCGAGCGACTCCCGTGCCCGATGGCCTCCGCCCGTGCTGAAGCTTGCCGCCGGTGATAGCAGCAGCAACACCAACCTCTCCTTCTCCTTCTTCTTCCTTTTCCTCCTTGGTCTCCCTCTCTCTCATGCTGTCTCTCTCTCCTTGCTCGTTGGACAGGGAGACCCCCATGGCCGTTGAATGGAGCTTTGCCTCGCCGGATCCTCGCCGGTGCCCCGTCCTGGTCTCCTGGTGCCATCCCACGCCCGGGTCCGTCTTTGCTGCCTCCATCGTTGCGTCCCTAGCCTCGCTCGCGCCCGGATCCAGGAGTCGCGCGTCAAGTTCGCCGCCGCCAAGACCCTGCCTCACCGGATCCGCCTTCTACTGCTGGGAATCGGTTCCCGTTGACCTCGCCCTGCCTCAGGTGGTCGTCCCGCCGTCGTTTGTCGCTGGAAGCACCAGCGCCGCCACACCTCGATTGCCTGGAACGCACGCGCGTCAAGTCCGCTCGCCGCTCTTCCCCGTTGACCGCGTCAGCCCAGCAGTGCCAAGACCTATGAGGCCTCCTACACAGATCTGGGCATGGCCCATGGTGAGGACGCGCCCAGCCCCTCCCCTGTTCCCGTTGGGCCAGCAAGATACGACCCAACACATGTTTTTTTCCTGGACGTTTTAGTATTTTTCCAGAGAACTCTGTTTTGCAGAAACCCCCCAAGCAACATGCATTTAATAACTCGCCAACCGTGCATCGGTTTAAAATAAGTTATATATAAAAAATTCTTAGAATTATGTGTAGATTAATAATATGCCACTTTCATGCATGTTTGAAATGTTTAATATGTTTTTTGTTTAAATTTTGCATAATGCCATGCTAAAATGTTTTATTTCATAACTATTTAACCGTAACTCGGTTTGTAACAAACTTCATATGTAAATGGGGTGGAAAAATGCCTAGTTTAACATGGTGTACTTACTTTGCATGTTTAACAACTCTAAAATATGGTTCAGGGCAGAACAGTACCAAATCTAATATATGCTCATGAGGTTTTCTCCGGACTTGTTGCTTGTTGTTCCGGCCTCATTTAAACTTGGCTAGTTAGGTAGTTTTGTTATGCTTCATCTATTTCCATGTGTAACAACATTTAATATTGATGGGTACCTAGACGAGAGAGAACTAAATAAGTCACGTGGTGTTCCGTCAATATGCAACGGAGTTGCATATTGAGCTCCACCTAATTTGTAGGATTGTTTGTGCACTTTGTCATGCCATGAATCATTAAACCTGACATGCATCATACTTGGTTGTGCATCATGCCATGTTTATGTGATGGTTGTTTACTTTGTTGCTTGCTTGTTTCCGAGCTGCTTCTCTCATTAGCTTTGGTTTCGTTCCGGAGTTGTGATGATCCGTTCGACTACGCCCGTTTGTCTTCTTCATGGACTCGTTCTTCTTCCTTGCGGGATCTCAGGCAAGATGACCATACCCTCAAAATCACTTCTATCTTTGCTTGCTAGTTGCTCGCTCTATTGCTATGCCGCGATACCTACCATTTTATTTATCGTGCCTCCCATATTGCCATGTCAAGCCTCTAACCCTCCTTTCCTAGCAAACCGTTGTTTGGCTTTGTTACCGCTTTTGCTCAGCCCCTCTTATAGCGTTGCTAGTTGCAGGTGAAGCTGAAGTTTGTTCCATGTTGGAACATGGATATGTTGAGATATCACAATATCTTTTATTTATACTAATGCATCTATATACTTGGTAAAGGGTGGAAGGCTCGGCCTTATGCCTGGTGTTTTCTTCCACTCTTGCCGCCCTAGTTTCCATCATACTGGTGTTATGTTCCTTGATTTTGCGTTCGTTATGTGGTTGGGTTATAATGGGAACCCCTTGACAGTTCGCCTTGAATAAAACTCCTCCAACAAGGCCCAACCTTGGTTTTAACATTTGCCACCTAAGCCCTTTTCCCTCGGGTTTTCACGAGCCTGAGGGTCATCTTTATTTTAACTCCCCGGGCCAGTGCTCCTCTGAGTGTTGGTCCAAACTAGAGCCCCTTGTAGTGCCACCTCGGGGAAACTTGAGGTTTGGTTTTAGTTGTACGGATTGCTCATCCGGTGTGCCCTGAGAATGAGATATGTGTAGCTCCTATCGGGATTTGTCCGCACAGTCAGGTGGTCTTGCTGGTCTTGTTTTACCATTGTCGAAATGTCTTGTAACCGGGATTCTGAGTCTGATCGGGTCTTCCTAGGAGAAGGAATATCCTTCGTTGACCGTGAGAGCTTGTGATGGGCTAAGTTGGGACACCCCTGCAGGGTTATGAACTTTCGAAAGCCGGGCCCTCGGTTATGGGCAGATGGGAGTTTGTTAATGTCCGGTTGTAGAGAACTTTACACTTAACTTAATTAAAATGCATCAACCGCGTGTGTAGCCGTGATGGTCTCTTTTCGGCGGAGTCCGGGAAGTGAACACGGTTCTTGTGTTATGCTTGAACGTAGGTAGTTTCAGGATCACTTCTTGATCACTTCTAGTTCACGACCGTTGCTTTGCTTCTCTTCTCGCTCTTATTTGCGTATGTTAGCCACCATATATGCTTACTGTTTGCTACAGCTCCACCTCACTACCCTTTCCTACCCATAAGCTTAAATAGCCTTGATCTCACGGGTGTGAGATTGTTGAGTCGTCATAACTCATAGATACTTCCAAACAATTGCAGGTGCCGATGATACCGGTGCAGGTAACGCAACTGAGCTCAAGAGGGAGCTCGATGAAATCGTGATCGTTGTGTTGTTTTCATTTCCTGTCAATCAGTAGTGGAGCCCAGTTGGGACGATCGGGGATCTAGCATTTGGGGTTGTCTTCTTTTATTTTGGTTCCGTAGTCGGACCTTGTTTATATTCTGGATGATGTATGTTATATTTATGTATTGTGTGAAGTGGCAATTGTAAGCCAACTCTTTATCCCTTTCTTATTCAGTACATGGGATGTGTAAAGATTTCCCCTCTTGCGACATGCCTACCATGCGGTTATGCCTCTAAGTCGTGCCCCGACACATGCGAGATATAGCCGCATCGTGGGTGTTACAAGTTGGTATCAGAGCCTTCCCCGACTTAGGAGCCCCCTGCTTGATCGAACTGCTGACGTTGTTGAGTCTAGAACAAAATGTTTTGAGTCTTAGGATTATATATATCGGAGAGTAGGATTCTTTTTACTCCTCAGTCCTTTCGTTGCTTTGGTGAGGCCTCCTAACATAGAAGTTTTGACTCTTCTCTCCTCAAATTTCACGATTTTTTTATTAGGATCACGCGGGTATCTTGGAATGTTCCGATGGTTTTGTGACGAGAACATTGTTCTTGGTGCCTCCTGTCATTTAGGGGTTGTGGCAGTGTCCCGGGGAGTTGAGCTCCGAGGTGTTGTCGTCACAATTTTATCGTTGCAGTTCTGGAATACCTAAGTTCGCCGGCATCGAAAATCTTTTTATGCAGTTGTTGGTGAGATAACCTCGATGCCACCCAGTACTGGGGCGGGAGTTCAGGAGTATTGCCATAACTCGTATAACATATGCTTTTCGAAGGTTGAGGTAAATGATTTCTGAAGGTTTCTTGGTTATATGTTGAAGGAGGGAAACATCTGGATGTAGGATTTGCTAGTTTTGGGTGAGATATTATGCTTCCCCTGTATCCCCAACACCTGATTGCATAACCAGAAAGTTTGGGGAGTTTATAAGTGGGAATTCAAGTAGCTCCTGGGATATCTTTCCGACAGATGCATGATATGAGATTGGGGTTCGACGTCTAGTGGTCCGCCAATCCACGGTTGGTTTTACAGTGGTCTCGTTGTGTCTTAGAGAGTCCTTGGCTATGCTGACTCAGGGACGCTTTGTATGTGATGTGCACTACCTTGTACATGATGGTGCTGTACGATCGAGCCCGTGTGGGCCCCACCACGAAAACTTCGGACGAAATCTCTATCATATGTTTGTTCCGGCTTATTCTGCAAGCCAATCCTTTGTTTTTGTTTTGATTTGTGGTATTCGAGTTGCTTCAATGTCAAGTGTGATTCCATATTTTTCCTAAGCGGCGTTCTCATACTCCTATGTGAATAACAATCCTCCATGATAATCGAGATTGTCATGTCAATCCTTTTCAACCGGCGTGTTTCTGTTCAAGTGGATCCGACCATTTTCAACATCCGCAAGATCAACTCAAAGTCTTCTCAACGTGATTTGTTTCATCCGTTCCAAGTTGCTTTTGTTTTTCCCGCCCTCCCAACCCTTTTTCTTCAAGAACTCCGATTCCTGAATCAAGTATCCATCTTATCGATGTGAAGTCTCTCCATTCTTTTCTGTCAATATTCTTATCCCGTGATTCTCATGAAGATTCTAACGGAGCTTCAAGTTCATCATTCTTCGTTCTTTTTCTTCTCCGGTGGATTCAAGTCAAGCTTTGTTGATCATATCCTTTGCTAGGTTCTAATGCTTCCCCATGCCGGTGCACCTCTTAATCATTCACTTCTCGCCATTCATTTGTTTGGGAGTGCTGAAGATATCCCAGAAGATTCACGTTTCCATTCTCGATCCGTTCAAATTATTTTGAGGTTGTTATCTCATTCAAGCCATTTAATTCAACCGGTGCAATCTCCCTTTCTAGTAATCGTTGAACGGTGTTTCTTCTGAGTGGGCCCTAACCCACAGGTCTTTCCCATGATCTTACCTGACTCTTCTATTTTTCCGGAGTGATTCTCAAATTCATTTCGAATTTTGACGTAAGAATGAGTTATCACCAGTTAAATGTCTTTCACCAAGATCTTTCAAATTCTTTTCATCGTTGACTCAACCTTTATATTCTTCATTCTGGAGTGCCTCTACAATTCATGGTGGTGTTTCTGGCCGTCATTCTCGGATTTTGAAGACCAAGGAAGAGTTTCTCTTAAATCTTATCTGTTCTCTCAAAGATTCATGATTCTAGCTTGGTGCCATCCTCTCATAATTGTTTTCGATCGTGAGAATTCTTTTCATCCATCCGAAGCAATCCAGGAGTTTTTTCAGTTTGATTCTCCAGAGCCCATAATCTCATAATTATTCATTCCATCATTCGGCTCTCGTTCTCCAAATCATACCGGTGCATCATTCAAGTATTCTCTTATCAGCTCGTGATCTCTTCGTTATCATGTATCTAAATCCTAGCAAGTATCTTCATTCGTTTTCCAATTCTTCCCGGTGAATTGTGCTTTTGCTATTTTCATGTTCAATTCTTACGGTGGTTCATTCAAGATTTCTCTTCCTTCATTATCATATTAATTCATACGTTGTTCCAATCCTACCGGTGGTTCATTGAAGATTTTCCCAAGTTTGCGCTATATCTATCTTAATCCTTTCTATGAGAATAAGTAGTATGCCAAGTCCGTTGCTTGTCATCAATTTAAATTGGTGAAGGATACACATAACATAATTCTTATTCTTCTTTCATCCAAGTGATTAATTCCTTCCTTCGGAGTTTGTTCATGATGAATAAATTGTCGGTTTCTTTTGTTCATCTTTCTTTTCCGGAGTTCCAAGTTTTCTCGGTTATATCATCGCGAAGCTCCATCTAATAATTGCAAGGTTTCACCTTGTGTTTTCAACTTCTCTTTCTTTTTATCATCATTTTGTTACCTAAGTTCTTCATGAAGGCTCTACTTCATGGTTCGTCAAGGATTCTTTTCATTCTTCAATTGTTCTCCAAGATTTCTCTCGAAGTTATGATCCGCCAAGCTATACTCTCAATTGAACATGGTGTTCAACACATGTTTTGTTTTGAGGAGTTCAAGTATTCTTCATCTTGCATTCTGAAGTGCAATTCTTTCTACCGTATCATTTAAGGTGGTGCTATGTCATTTTTGACAATTTGAGTTCGTGTTTCATGATTCACATGTTGTCAACAATGAGGTATTTTAAATCCATCAATTTCTTTATGGTGTTATCTTGAAAAATTCACCTAAAGCCTTCCATTCGGAATGCTTCTATCATGGTGTTTGTCAATGATCCAAGTTTCTCCTTCTCTTCTCAGCGAAAGAGTTTTCATCTTCGTGTTGCTCTCAAGCAATCAATTGTTTTCCATTAGTGGCAGAATTTCACCTCATAATTTTGAGATGTCTTCGATAAGCCCACATCAAGCTTGTCCTTTCGTTGTTAAAAATCCAACAACTCTGTTCTAGCATTTGTTGTAAGCGTGCCCTCTCAAGATCGTGTTTCCCTCCGTTCATTTCATTCCATTCTTTCTTCTTCCGGAGGCATTGTGATGTTGCTCTCTTCACTCTTCATCTTCAATTGTGAGGATCATGTCCTTTCCTTTTGCTTATCCATTTAACCGGAGTGTCGTGTTTTCATTCGAGCTCTCTCATCTTGTCAAGTTTTGCCTTCCTTCTCAACCGGAGTGCTGTCTGGAATCTTTCTTACCCATTGTGCCATTCTTTCAATAGTTCCGAAGGCAGTGTGTTGTTGATCTCATCAAGTATCTTCTCATCTTGTCAAGCTCATCTTCAATTCCTTCCATTTACAATTGGAGTGCTGTCCAAATTATATCATTCTTATTCCTTCTCTATCTTGTTTTAACCGGAGTGTTGTGGCTGTCATACCTCTTCTAACCAGAGTCTCATCCAAGTGCTTTCATTTGGTTAAGTTCATATTTGCCTTCCATTTCCAACCGGAGTGTTGTCGTAATTGATCCTTATCGTTCCTTGTATATCTCTTTTCTACCGAAGTGTTGTCTGCTTTCTTTCGTTCTCATTCCTTGCTTATTCCGTTTCAACCAGAGTGGTTACATGTCCTTCCTTGTCGCTGGAGCTCTTCATTCATGCCTTTCAACCCACAAGGTTCTCGTGTTGTTCCTTGTTCCTCTTTTTCTAACGGAGTGTTTTCAACTTTGTTCATCTTCGTTGTTTTTTCTTTCTTTCATTTTGTTCAACCTCGCAAGGTTCTTTCGTTTCACTCGTTTGTCAAAGAAGCAACTTAGTTTTACCTCTTCCCCTTCCTCTTCCGTTTCCTCCGGTGCTATCCCTAGATCTCAGGACGAGATCCTCTAATAGTGGTGGAGTGTTGTGATGCCCCGAGACCGTTGCGCCAGGTGTCTTCCAGTTATTCGCTGTCTTGGCCATGTCGTTTGCTTGTGTGTTGCATTTCATCATGCCATCATCCGCATTGCATCATCATGTTTTCAAAACTTGCATCCGTCCTGGTCTTCTCGTTCTCTCCGTTGTCCGCTCTGAGCTCAACCACACTTGCACGCGCCCGTGGCATGTCCGAAATATTATTTTTTATAAGTGGCTAGAAAATGTTCTCGTAATGGGATGAAAGTTGGCGTGCGGTGTTGTTTTGTTGTTAGTAGGCCGCCTGCCAAGTTTCATCGCATTCGGAGTTCGTTTGTTAGCCCAACCGCTAAACTATAGCGGCAATATAGCTGGTCTATCGCCGGACGTTTTCGGTCTCCGGAAACGGATGCCAGGTTGCATTCCTCCTCTCTCTTCTCAGTCCGACCACACACTTAACCTCGTTTGCCTAACCCCTATCTGCACAGTGCTTCGACCCCTCGCGTGTGTCCGAAGCTGTCCCGAACCCGACCCGGACAATCGTCGCCATTGGATCCGGATCATCCCCAAACATCTAAAAAACGTCTCCATTTTTCTTTTGGTCTCCCTAGATATTTTATTCGCGATCGTCTGATTGCGACCGGAGGGACGAGTTAGCCCCTAACCTAAATCCAATGTTATAAATAACCAGTCAAACCCTAGCCTATCCTGTCCATTCCACCAATCCCCCTTGCCGCCGCCACTCTCTCCATCGGGATCCCTTCCGATCCACCACCTCCCCTCGTTTTCAACACCGAACCAATCCCGAGCCACCTCCCAATCCAAAAATCCACCGGGCCAGCAGCCTCCTCCCCTTGTTATACGAGATCCACAGCTCCTCTTCCTGCAACCCCGCGTTTCCCCCTCCACTAGCACAGCCCCGAGCCACTCCCGTGCCCGATGGCCTCCGCCCGCGCCGGAGCTTGCCGCCGGCGATAGCAGCAGCAACACCGACCTCTCCTTCTCCTTCTTCTTCCTTTTCCTCCTTGGTCTCCCTCTCTCTCATGGTGTCTCTCTCTCCTTGCTCGTTGGATAGGGAGACCCCCATGGCCGCTGAATTGAACTCTGCCTCGCCGAATCCTCGCCGGTGCCCCGTCCTAGTCTCCTGGTGCCATCCCACGTCCGGGTCTGTCTTCGCCATCTCCTTCGTCGCGTCACCAGCCTCGCTCGCGCCTGGATCCAGGACCCGCATGTCAAGTTCGTCGCCGCCAAGACCCTGCCTCGCCAGATCTGCCTCCCACTGCTGGGAATCGGTTCCCGTTGACCTCGCGCCGCCTCCGGTGGTCGTCCCGCCGTCGTTTGCTGCTGGAAGCACCAGCGCCGCCACACCTCGACTTCCTGGAACGCACGCGCGTCAAGTCCGCTCGTCGCTCTTCCCCGTTGACCACGTCGGCCCAGCAGTGCCAAGACCTACGAGGCCTCCTACACAGATCTGGGCCATGGCCCATGGTGAGGACGCGCCCAGCCCCTCCCCCATTCCTGTTGGGCCAGCAAGATACGACCCAACGCATGTTTTTTCTTGGATGTTTTAGTATTTTTCCAGAGAACTCTATTTTGCAGAAACCCCCCCACGCAACATGCATTTAATAACTCGCCAACCGTGCGTCGGTTTAAAATAAGGTATATATGAAAAATGCTTAGAATTATGTGTAGGTTAATAATATGCCACTTGTTGGGGAAAGTGATCCACAAACACCTATGGGGCCGGCGGACCGGGCCCCTTTCGGTTCGGCGGGGGGCGGAGGTCGCACGAAGAGCAGATCGAGGCGAGGCACACGAGCGGTTTACCCAGCTTCGGAGCTCTCCGGAGAGATAACACTCCTACTGCTAGTTGTCTGGTTGTATTATCTGGTGTTCTTGCTCTCGAGCGAGAGAGTGTGATGTTTTCTGGGCTACGAATGAATCGAAGCAAACTGTCCAAACCTCTAAAACCCCGAACCTCCTCTACGTTGCGCATGGGCCTCCTTTTATACGCTAAAGGGGTCACCGACAGGTGGCAACGCAGAGGAGGGTAAAAACGTAAAAAGCGAGGTAGTTGATACAGTTGCTTGTACAGTGCACCCTACCTAACCCTGACGGCAGGGGACAAGGGCATTAAATGCCCGTCTGAGTCACCCGAACAGTGTAGAAAAGGACCGTTAGGGGCGCCACCGTTTGCCACGATGGCGATCTTGTCAGCTTCGCATGCCACTGCGCACCGCTGGCTGCACAGCCTCCCGCCACGCGCGCCCGGAGAGGCCCCCAGAGCGACACGTTGGTGGATGCGCTGGAGCGTGGGTGCAGAGTGGCCGCCTGCCGCGGCAAGCGCCTTGCCGCTGTTGTTATCTTGCCGGGTCCAGAAGCTCGTCGCTTACCGGGCCTCGGGGTACCTTATTTAGTCTTCCCGGCAAGCTCCTCTTTCCGGGGCCTTGTTGCCTTGCCGGAGCGCGTGGCGCGTCGCGGCAAGTTCCTTGGAGTGCCTTGGTTGGCCTTCCCGGCAAGCTCCTCTTGCCGGGGTCTTGTCTCCTTAGCTTAAATACTTTGTTCTTGGATGGCTCCAAGGGAACCTTGGGGGATCTTGGCGTTCGCCCGGCAAGCCTTTGCTGCGGGGTGCTGCAACTGCCCGTGCACAAGTTCGGGGTACTAGGGTACCCCTATTCTAGCACACCGACAGGAGCCCCCGGGTGTCAGGACCCCGACTCAATGCCACATCGATCTAGCATGTAACACCTCATATCACTTTGCGGCCTCACGCACGGTATTCCCACGGGTGTCGCCTTACCTTAGCCCGGGACCGTTTGCGCCTTTTGGCACACGTATATGACAGTGTCGCTAGCATCCATATGATAAGGAGCCCGGGCTGACATGGCTAGTCGTAAACCCAAAGTGGCACAGACTTACAGGGACAGGCATCCATGACCCAGCATCGAACGTGTCGGTCATCAGCGAGTGAATCCAGGCTGTAGCACTAGGCTAGCAGGACTCCGGTGAACCGGGCTGTAGCAGGCTAACAGGACTCCGGTATTCATCGCGTGACATTTCCCCGAAGGGACAGACACAGGAACGAAGAAGGACACATGCCGGCCAGCCTAAGTGTTCCGGAGCAGTAGCAAGCTACCATGGCTCGGTGGAAACACTAGGAGACATTTCCCGGTAAGAGAGGCTACTAAAGATAAACAACTAGATGGTCAGATCCCATACATACCAAGCATTTCAATAACATACACACAATATGCTCGATATGTGCAAATACAACATGGCATCACAACATGACTCTACGACTCAAGTATTTATTCAATAGGCTCCGAGGAGCGAGATATTACAAACAGGGGTCTCACGACCCAACATCCAGAGCATACAAATCAAAGCACAAGCGGAAGCTATCATGTCTGAGTACAGACATCTATAAATGAAAAAGGCTGAGAAGCCTGACTATCTACCAGATTCTGCCGAGGCACAAGATCGTAGCTGAGGTAACAAGCTAAACGTCGAAGACCACACGGAATTACTAGTGAGACTGAAGTCTCTCTGCAAAAAACATAAAATAGGCAAACGTGAGTACAAATGTACCCAGCAAGACTTACATCAGAACTATCTACATATGCATCATTATCAACAAAGTGATGGTGGGGTTTAACTGCAGCAAGCCAGCTTTGACTCGGTGGCTAACCTGAACTACGACTGCAAGTAACTCTTTTGAGGTGGCGCACACGAGTCCACATATTCACCAACCAATACACCACTATGGAACCGCTCCCATCTCCCTACGAGAACGCCATCCATAGAACTCACGCTTATCTTGCGTATTTTAGAGTATCCACTTTCACTTGTCTATGAACTGATATAAGCAACCCAGAAGTCCTTTTCCGCGGACACGGCTATTCGAATAGATCATATTAACCCTGCAGGGGTGTACTTCTTCACACACGCTCTCACCACTTACCGCCGTTTACACGACATGTACTCGGCAACCTTCAAGCGGAAGCCCAACGTGGGTGTCAGCCACGGCCTGCCTAAACACTCAAGTCTCTAGTCCAGGTTTATCGCCTATTCGGGTTCCATCCATGAGGAGATCCGGCCGGAGTTTCGCTCACAGCCCCAAACGATGTGAACAGGGTTCCGTGACACCAAACGGGCGCCCGGTTTACCCGGCCACGTGCCTACCGCATCACAGCCCACCCCTACGGTCAGCGCTGCGCACGGCCTCCAGCATACTACAAACACCAGAAACTACTTGCAACTCTTGGACAGAGGACAAGGGTGATCAAGAAGCCGAGAGGGTCCATTGGTTTCGGGCCCAATGCGTGGTAGTAGCTGAATCATGGATCACAAACACAGAACTCAGTTCCTGAGGACGGCTGCAATGAGACAACCCACCATGTACTCCTACATGGCCTCTCACCGCTACCTTTACCAAATCGTGTTCACACACTTAGCTCTCACACAGTAGGACATGTTCACACGCCTCTGATTCATCCCCGATGAATCAGACCTGACTCAACTCTAGGCAGTAGCAGGCATGACAAACAAACATGAATGAGTAGGCACATCAGGGCTCAAACAACTCCTACTCATGCTAGTGGGTTTCATCTATTTACTGTGGCAATGACAGGTCATGCAAAGGACAAAGGGGTTCAGCTACCGCAGCAAGTAACAGATGAATCGGTGTTGTCCTAATGCAGTAAAAGAGAGCAGGAGCGAGAGAGTAGGATTGTATCGGAATGAACAAGGGGGTTTTGCTTGCCTGGCACTTCTGAAGATAACATTGAGTCTTCATCAGTGTCAACGATCACATCATCGGTATCACGTCTATCGAGAGGGGACAAATACCGGCAACACAGAAAGGAACACAATCAATGCAATGCACAATATGATGCATGATCATGACATGGCAAAATGAATGTGTTTTGAGCCAATGCAACTAGCAACAGATTAAATGAAGTTGGTTTGAATACAAGATTCAAATTCAAACTCCATATGTGATTATTTAAGTGCCCTTTATTTGATTTGTGCTAAACAGCTGCTATAAGTTGTTCTAACATGCATGAAAATGGTACAGATGGATTCCTTGAATTTTTCTGATAATTTTTCATATATAAATTATTTAATTTGGAGTTACGGTTAATTTTCTATGAATTTTAGAAGTTTTAGGCATTTTCTGGAATTTCCTGAATATTTAGAATTAGAATAATTCCAGAAAATGAATTATGGCGTCAGCAGGTCAACGTGGCTGGTCCAGGTCAAACCTGGCCAGTGGGTCCCATCCGTCAGTGACTAACCTAACTAATCTAATTCAGTTAGCGGCCTGGGGCCCATTGTCAGTGTCTATTAAACTAACTAATATTTAGTTAACACTAATCCTAGCCTAATTAACAGGCCGGCCCCACATGTCATGGACACAGGGGGGGTCAAAGGGTCAAACCCCCTGGTCGGCGGGGTCAACTCGCCGGCGTTTAGCCGCCGGCGAGGCTAAACGCGGCGGTGCAGGTGCGGGTTTCACGTACAGGGCACCGTTCGGGGCGCCGTTGGGCGCTATGGATAGCTGGGAGTGGCCCGCGGCGAGTGGTGCAGGTAGTTGGGTTCGGGGTCGCCGGAAAAGGCGCCGGCGACGAGCTTTGGCGGTGGTGGTGGTCGGTGATGCACGGGCGCGTCGCTACGATGCGTCGGTGAGCAAAAGGAGAGGCTGGGCAGCACCTGCTAGGCACGGGGAGCACCACGAGCAGCATGGTGAGGCCAGAGGGGCATGGAGGCTATGCGTGCAGCAGCAATGGCGGACGGTGGCTTCAGTGCTCGTGGGGAACGGCGCTACAGCACGGGGGCGAGCACAAGGAGTTAGGGGATAAGGTAAGTGGCTCACGGCGAGTCAGACGGTGCAGACGGCGGGGCCGGGGAGGCTCTGGATGCGGCGAATCAAGCGACGGAGATCGCCGGCACCGAGGTTGAAGAAGACGTCCGGGGCGGCGATGCAGCGCTCCCCTGGTTGCTTGGCTCGGGGTGGACGAGGAGGACGATGATGCGGAGCTCGGGGATACGAAGAGGGAGCGAGGGAGTGGTTGTGGCTGCGGCGGTGACGAACGGCGGCGACGATGGCGTTCGGCCGTTCGCGGGAGAGGGAAACAGAGGAGGGGGAGGAGCACAGGGAGAATGAGAGGGGCCAGGGGGTGCGTGGCGTCTCCGTGGCGCAGGTCAGGACGAGGGAGGGCAAGCAGGAGGTGGCGGGAGGACGTGGCCGCGGTCGCTCGCGTGCGGGCACGCAACTGCTTCGGGGCGAGGGGAGGAAGACGACGGAGGGGCTGCGGTGGTGGGCTGGGCCAGTTGGCCAGGCCGCCTGCTGGGCCGGCCAGGTGGGCTGCCAGGTAGGTCCAGGTGAGTTCTCTCTCTCTCCTCTATTTTCTGTTTTCTATTATTTCTGCAACTGTAGGGCTTTATTAAAAATACTTAGGCATCTTAAAAAAATCCTGGAATAATCAAGGGCTCTATTTAGATTATTTCCAACAGCCCACACTTATTTTCAGAATTATTTGGGCATTTAGAATATTTTATAGCATTTAAATGCCCAAATGCAAATAGAGTATGATTTAATTCAGAGCCCAATATGTCCTGCAAAAATATAAATCATTTTTGGTAGATGCTTTCACCTCTAACCAGAAATGTTGAACATTTTTAGAGGGCATTTTGGGTTTAATGAAAAAGATTTTATTTTGACCCTAGTTGAATTCATTTGGTGCTAGGGTTTAGTCAATCCCCATTTCAGGTTTAAATGAAATTTAAACTGTCAGGACCCCGACTCGATGTCACATCGATCTAGCTGGTAACACCTCATATCACTTTGCGGCCTCACGCACGGTATTCCCACGGGTGTCGTCTTACCTTTTCCCGGGACCGTTTGCGCCTTTTGGCTCACGTATATGATAGTGTCGCTAGCATCCATATGATAAAGAGCCCGGGCTGACATGACTAGTCGTAAACCCAAAGTGGCACAGACTTACAGGGACAGGCATCCATGACCCAGCTTCGAACGTGTCGGTCATCAGCAAGTGGGTCCGTGCTGTAGCACTGGGCTAGCAGGACTCCGGTAAACCGGGCTGTAGCGGGCTAACAGGACTCCGGTACTCAAAGCGTGACATTTCCCCGAAGGGACAGACACAGGAACGAAGAAGGACACATGCCGGCCAGCCTAAGTGTTCCAGAGCAGTAGCAAGCTACCATGGCTCAGCGGTAACACTAGGAGACATTTCCCGGTAAGAGAGGCTACTAAAGATAAACAACTAGATAGTCAGAACCCACACATACCAAGCATTTCAATAACATACACACAATATGCTCGATATGTGCAAACACAACATGGCATCACAACATGACTCTATGACTCAAGTAATTTAATCAATAGGCTCCGAGGAGCGAGATATTACAAACATGGGTCTCATGACCCAACAATCAGAGCATACAAGTCAAAGCACAAGCGGAAGCTATCATGTCTGAGTACAGACATCTATAAATGAAAAAGGCTGAGAAGCCTGACTATCTACCAGATCCTGCCGAGGGCACAAGATCGTAGCTGAGGTAACAAGCTAAACGTCGAAGACCACGCGGAAATACTAGTGAGACTGAAGTCTCTCTGCAAAAACATAAAATAGGCAAACGTGAGTACAAATGTACCCAGCAAGACTTACATCAGAACTATCTACATATGCATCATTATCAACAAAGGGATGGTGGGGTTTAACTGCAGCAAGCCAGCTTTGACTCGGTGGCTATCCTGAACTACGACTGCAAGTAACTCTTTTGAGGTGGCGCACACGAGTCCACATATTCACCATATCAATACACCACTATGGATCCGCTCCCGTCTCCCTACGAGAACGCCATCCATAGCACTCACGCTTATCTTGCGTATTTTAGAGTATCCACTTTCACTTGTCTATGAACTGATATAAGCAACCCAGAAGTCCTTTACCGCGGACACGGCTATTTGAATAGATGATGTTAACCCTGCAGGGGTGTACTTCTTCACACACGCTCTCACCACTTACCGTCGTTTACACGACATGTACTCGGCAACCTTCAAGCGGAAGCCCAACGTGGGTGTCGGCCACGGCCTGCCTAAACACTCAAGTCTCTAGTCCAGGTTTATCGCCTATTCGGGTTCCATCCATGAGGAGATCCGGCCGGAGTTTCGCTCACAGCCCCAAACGATGTGAACAGGGTTCCGTGACACCAAACGGGCGCCCGGTTTACCCGGCCACGTGCCTACCGCATCACAGCCCACCCCTACGGTCAGCGCTGCGCACGGCCTCCAGCATACTACAAACACCAGAAACTACTTGCAACTCCTGGACAGAGGACAAGGGTGATTAAGAAGCCGAGAGGGTCCATTGGTTTCGGGCCCAATGCGTGGTAGTAGCTGAATCATGGATCACAAACACAGAACTCAGTTCCTGAGGACGGCTGCAATGAGACAACCCACCATGTACTCCTACATGGCCTCTCACCGCTACCTTTACCAAATCGTGTTCTCACACTTAGCTCACACACAGTAGGACATGTTCACACGCCTCTGATTCATCCCCGATGAATCAGACCTGACTCAACTCTAAGCAGTAGCAGGCATGACAAACAAGCATGAATGAGTAGGCACAACAGGGCTCAAACAACTCCTACTCATGCTAGTGGGTTTCATCTATTTACTGTGGCAATGACAGGTCATGCAAAGGATAAAGGGGTTCAGCTACCACAGCAAGTAACAGATGAATCGGTGTTGTCCTAATGCAGTAAAAGAGAGCAGGAGCGAGAGAGTGGGATTTTATCGTAATGAACAAGGGGGTTTTGCTTGCCTGGCACTTCTGAAGATAACATTGAGTCTTCATCAGTGTCAACGATCACATCATCGGTATCACGTCTATCGAGAGGGGACAAATACCGACAACACAGAAGGGAACACAATCAATGCAATGCACAATATGATGCATGATCATGACATGGCAAAATGAATGTGTTTTGGGCTAATGCAACTAGCAACAGATTAAATGAAGTTGGTTTGAATACAAGATTCAAATTCAAACTCCATATGTGATTATTCAAATGCCATTTAATTGATTTGTGCTAAACAGCAGCTATAAGTTGTTCTAACAAGCATGAAAATGGTACAGATGGATTCCTTGAATTTTTCTGATAATTTTTCATATATAAATTATTTAATTTGGAGTTACGGTTGAATTTCTATGATTTTTAGAAGTTTTTACAAATTTCTGGAATTTCCTGAATATTTATAAAATGAACTAAATTCCAGAAAAGGAATATTGCGTCAGCAGGGCGTAAGGCTGAGGTCAGCAGGTCAACTGGGTCGCCCAGAGTCAAACCTGATGTGTGGGGGCCACACGTCAGTGACACGGGTTAGACAGGGGGGGGGGTAGTTTAGTTTAATTAAAGATTAGGGGCACTAGGGCCCACATGTCAGTGTCAGGGGGTTAGATTAGGTGGTGATTAGCTTAAACTAATCACCTGATGGCGGGGCCCCACCTGTCATAGACCCAGGGGAGGTCAAACCCCTGGTCAAACGACTCAATCCCGCCGGCGTTGAGTCGCCGGCGAGGCCGAGGCGGCGGAGGCCTTCGGGTTTCTTGCTCCGGCGACCAAATGGCCGGCGGAGGGCATCTACAGAATGCCCAGGCTCGCGCGCATCTAACAGGGCAAATGGGAGAAGCTAGGGCGGCCGTAATCCTCGCCGGCGTCGAGCTCAGCGGCTGCCGGACCTCGGGCGTTGGCGGGAACGGCGCTACGGTGCACAAGAGGGGAAACGGAAGGGCGCTGCGGCCTCCTGGGGTTGCGGTGAGCACGAGGGTGGGCTCGGGAGCGAGCTGCGGTGGCTGTGGCCACGGCCACGCCATGGTCGGCGGCGAGAAGCTCTCGGCCGCGGTGGATAACCTAGCTACGGCGCGCGAACGACGAAACAGAGAGGGGGAAACAGACGGAGAGCTCACGTAGACCCTGTAGAGGTGGATGGCGAGCTTGAGGGAGGCCGGACGGGGGCGGATTTGACGGCGACGATCCGCGGTGGCCGAGGAGGGGAACGGCGAGGCTGGCAGCATCCAGGGCTTCCGGAGGGCCGTGGATCGGTGGGGAGGAAGAGGGGGTCGAGGCGGAGCCTTTGAGCGCATCGGCGAGGCTAGGGGGTGGCGGTGGCCGCGAGGGAGCTCGTCGGTGGCGGCGGCTT